>NW_026600157.1:300000-420798 GCF_029784135.1 Toxorhynchites rutilus septentrionalis | reverse complement strand
ATGTAACACTGTGACCAAATATGTTTCAATCAAGTGCTATTAACAGGTGGTTATCGAATTAGCATTAACCACTGGTGGGCTTCCAGTATCGAGGAAAATGTGGAAATATCTAATCGTTACTGAAAATAATCTGCCAGTTCCTTTGGGAATTTTCAAAATATATTCAATCAATCGCAATCAACAGGATAGCTTCTGAAGATTATTCTTCCCCATCAGTAGGATATTTCCGTATCCAATATTGGATGCATAAAACCTTGTGCCTCCAACGTAACGCTCTCGTTTTCGAAGTTCTCCAAATATTCATTCATTCAGAATGAATTCAGATTCAACTTCATACAAATGATCTCTAAATCAACGATAGTCCTACGTCACCCTTGCGGTTATACCATAGATATAACCCACTTCCTGTTTTTTCTTGGTGTTATTTACCTATTAGACGTACGTCGTTATGACCCTAATTTAAACGATTTTCAGATTTTTCAGATATTCTCACCAGAACATAACATTATAATATAAAATTATCTAGAGACACAATTTTTGCATGATATTTTTTCACTACTTGCAAGCAAAAGTGATTTTCATTTACATAGAGTACTAATTTGGTTTGGGAAAATTAATTCTCATTCATAATTTTGATTTTAAAAGTGTGTTCATTTCTACTGCAACCCCATATTGTCATGCCTACTCCTCCATTCCGTAATACAAAGCTCAATGCCCAAACACTCATGCAAGCGAGCAAAACAAATCACGGTTTCTTCATGTGCCTATATTTTGTGACCGTGTTCGGGAACACATTGCGATCACCAATCATCATCAATGAGCAAGATTGTTATGATTTCAATAGCTTGCTTTCAAAGCAATTTTTAAGCTTTTGAACCGATAAGTGACAATCATATAATTCGTTGACATTTTATCTCTTGGATGAAGTGATTATTATACCACTCCATCCAGCCGGTAAAGAGGTATTAACGTTAAAAACCTTGCAGTCCAGCGTCACTCTCTTGTTTTAGAAACTTTGAACTAACACCCCGGTACAGAAATGAAAGACGTAGTCAAAACCAACATCTTCTATACAATTTTCGACTCTTTTGAGTTGTGTTGGAAAAGTTCTAGAAAGGATAGTAAATCGACGCCTAAAGACCTTTTTAGAGTCTAATAAGCTGCTCGATCCAAGACAGTTCGCTTTTCGTGCGGGAAAATGCACAGAAGATCACCTCGAAGAATTACAGGCTATTGTACATGACGTTATTGAGAAAGATCACCACGCAGATGTGGCATCACTTTATCTAAGTAAAGCATTTGATCAGCATGGAGATATCCAGTATTGAAGAGTCTCTTCGACTGGGTGATCCGTGGAAGACTAGGTTTCTATGTGAAAAGTTTCCTAGAAAATAGAACTCAGAGCCATAGTCAACAACACAAAATCTTCATTGAAAATCCAAGAAAGGGGAATTCCCCAAGGCTCGGTTGTATCGCCAACCCTCTTCATAATTATTATGCAGTCCCTTTTTGCAAAAATTCCGGAAAATGTAAAAATTCTTGTCTATGCGACATTGTGCTAGTACTAGCGACATTGTGCTAGTACTAGCGACATTGTGCTAGTACTAGTACTAGCGACAGCTATAAAAACTACTCAATAAAATGTTATTCCTTAGTCATAGCGTTTCATGTCATGAAAATCAATAGAATAAAATTTTATTGATATCAATACAATTATTATTTTTACGTTTAATGGGTGTATAATGTAAGTTTAAGCAACTTTAACATTGGGTAAGAAAATTGTATTGCAGAGCTCGGAACACTGCCACGGCCTATGCTTTCAAAAATAGTAAACGGAAAAGTATTACATTACATCAAAATGCCTCGGCCAACGAATATGTTCGAATATGCTCTCCAACGTGAATTAGGTTCACAACAATACGATCAACGAAGGAAAATATTAAGGAATTCACCTCTATTCCGGATCCCGAACGGGTTGAAATTGGCAAAATAATGCATTTTGTAACCCGTTCGACTTCTTCTTCTTCTTCTTCTTCTTCTTCTAAATCGTGGGACTTTGACAATCCCCACTGTCAAATGGCACAGCAACTTGCTATCAAGACGGGTCTATGGTACTAGGTGAGGCCGTTTCGCCACTAAGTTGGTAGGGGAGCGGTATATGAAAACAGCACGGAAGAAAGTAGAAGGGGAATTATTTGCTTGTAGCGTGAAAGAGATAGACTGATCACGAGCGAGCTTCAGCAATAGCGTATTGTGTTTCGTTTACAAACAAAACACAGTAGACTTTCAAGATGGCTGAAGAGTGGTTATAGCAAGTTGGCCCACCTTAGTATATACTTCTAGGCGCCTTGCTTGCTATAACGCCAGTCAGTTTTTCATTGGGAGTAGCTTTTGTTTATTTTCGTCTTGTCAAAAGGTGCAAAGAGCGGTTTAGATTTTCATTTCGATTTCTTTGAGAAATTTACAAATGTTTTTCAGAGTATCAATGTTTTTGTCGTCGAAAGCATCTTGGATTGAGAAATATTTGTCAAGGTTGTGTTTGTCGCTGTGTGTTACGTAGTTAATACAGTTGAAAATTATGTGTTCTGATGTGTTAAGGCAGTCGCAAAGCTGGCAGTAGAACTCATCTTTAATTTTCATCTTGCTCAGCCAGAATGGAGAATAATCGTGTCCGGCCAGTAGACGGTTTAGGGTTCTTATCTCGGTGTTGGTTAGTGGCAGGTTATGGAACCAAGATTTCGAATTAATCCCTGTCTGCAGTTTGAAAAACTTTCTTCCTTTGCCAAATTCTTGAGTGTAGTTTACATACCATTGTTGTATTTTTGTTTTTGGTTATTACTTTTTTGGTAATACTTTTTTACCCTCATGTATATTTTCAGGTGATTGCATCCAGAAATCTTTAGACGATATCTCACAAAATTCAGCCATTCGAAATGACGTTCCTTCACAACAAACAGGCTTAAAACAAAAGAATTCTGATACTGGAAATACGTTGTCTAGCAATGAAAGCACGTCTGTTGTCGATGAATTGAAAGGTATGTACAATAGAACAATAATTTTTTTTTTATTCTTCTAATTTGTTGATTCGTATCTTGTAATTTAAAAACCAAAGATTGTTTAACACTATTCCTACCGACACTTCACGTATACCTATTCCTACCGCGACCGGTCAAATGACCTGTCTTCCACAACTTATATTTTTCAATATTGAATGCAGACCAATAGCCAGTTTACCAGTATAAAAATATATTTTCTTTTATTCAAGAGTACATAATCTACATTTCATTCTTTTTCGTCGCATTTTTTACAAATGGGCTTCTCAACTGTACATTTTCCGCATACGTACTTTTTACATTTTAGACAGATTTTGTTCGTCTTATTATCTTTACAATACCTTATCTGACATGTTTTCCGTTCACGAGAACCTGTACTTGTACTTGCGATGGGTATTGGTTGATTTTCTTTGCCGAGCTCTCGTTGATATTCGATGGCAAGTTCTTCTGCCAATTGGAATAGAAATTCCTGTCTTGTAATTTCTCCTCCCGCAGTTTCTTTATATAACACCCATGCATTTATCCCGGCTAAATCCAAGATATTAAAAAATACTTGCAAAGGCCATCTCCGAGATTTAGATTTTACCGAATAATTTCTGGCCATTTGATCGGTCACATCTACGCCAAATTTGGTGCTATTATACAATTGAATTGTCTCCGGTGTTCGGGTGTCGTTTTCTTCAACTTGTACGGAGTTGTGCATTGAACTGAGAATTAAAACTTTCTTTCTTGGTTTGGCTTTGTAAATTGTCAACATACAATTATTTGAGCGATAGAATTTGCTTGAGAAAAGTGCCATGTCGTCGTTTTTCAGTTTTGCTAGTTTTGGTAGCTCTTTCCTATTTGCTCTAATTGTTCCAACAATCGTAGTTTTTTTTTTGCTAAAAGTTTTGTTGCTAAAGGTAGGCTTGTAAAAAAGTTGTCTGTGGTTATATTTCTTCCACATCCTACATACGGTTCTGCTAATTTCATAGTGACAAACTCTCCAAGAGGAACTGAGGGTTCTCTACTTTCATCTTTTCCCAAATATGGAAAGCCGTTTATTATATATTTTCTGCGTACATCGGATGCTAACCAAAATTTTATACCAAATTTGTCCGGTTTATTGGGCATGTATTGAGTGAATCTACACCTTGCTTTCGTTGGAAACAATTGTTCGTCAATAGTAATGTATAGTCCTGGTTTATAACAATTTTGACTGTTGTAAATAAACTTGTACCAAACTTCGGAAATCATAGCGAATTTATCAGTTTGTAACCGTTGGCTTCGTTGATTTCTGTCGTCAAATCGAATAAATCTCATAATCTCCGTAAAGTCATGTCTACTCATAGTATTTGAGAAAAAAGGCGGGCCCCACTTTTTATTCCACAGAAGTGCTATATCTATATTCTTAGCCTCATATGCGCCGCGTGCATACAGAATTGCAAAAAATGCATATAACTTTGCAGTAGACAGTTCCCATTTATATCCCAACACTCTAAATGCCTCTGCCTGTGTGCACTTTCTTATAAGTTCGATTATATTCTTATCAATTATCACACAAAATGCCGTCCTAACTTCGCCTTTCATAATATTACGTTTACTGTACCCAGTCGGACCTGATGTTTCCCTAAAAATATTATGACCAGGTGCTCTTCCAGGATTAGACCCTATTTTTACTTCCTGCCAAACAGTTCCGTCCATCGCAATTTCGCTTGCCTCTTCCTCATTCTCACTATCGGAACTAACTAAAAATCTCCTGCTCTTTCGTCGTCTACGTACGTTCGAAATATTCTCTTCGTTCTCATCGGTGTTCGAGTCGGTTTCAAATGGATCATAATTTTCCGTATTGTCGTTTTTCATATCCAGAATTTCCTGATCATCTTCAGAACATTCTGCATCGATATCATTTATTCTCTCTAATAATACATTCGCACTCCTCAAACGTAAAATAATAACAGACTCCAAAAACCATCAAATACGAAAACAACTTCATGTTAAATGAAATATATGTTTGTATACATACATATTTTTTTAAATGGCTTAAATCTGAAGACTAGTTCGGATAAATTAATAGGATGCCCTGGTGCATTATCCAAAATTAGCAAAGCCATGTTTAAGTTATTGTCTCGCAAATATTTTTTCACTTCTGTACAATCCTCAAAATTAGCTTTAGTCATCCAAATATATAAATATATTAAAAGAGATAATTTGCATCAAGAAGCAAAGTTAATCGTTCTCTAGACACCTGATAACCAGGCGCAGAAAAAAAATGTACGTGCGATCTGGCATTCGCTTCCAATAAAGCCATGTTTCGTCTAGGTTAAACACTTGTTCTGGTTTATGATCACCTCTTTCAATAATTCTCTTTGAAATGTTAGCATATTCCTTTGATGCGGCCTCATCAGCGCTGCTGCTTAAATTTCATTTTTAAGTTCTTCTTCTTCTTCAATGGCAATAACGTTCCTAGAGGAACTTCGCCGTCTCAACGTAGTATTACTTGCGTCATTTTTATTAGTACTTAGTTGAGATTTCTATGCCAAATAACACGCCTTGAATGCATTCTGAGTGGCAAGCTCTAGAATACGCGTGATCGCAGTGCAAGTCGGAGGAAATTTCTTTGACGAAAAATTCCCCCGACCAGAACGGGAATCGAACCCGAACACCCGGCATGTTAGTTATGACGCTAACCACTCGGCCACGGGAGCACGGTCATTTTTAAGTTAGGCAAATTAAATCTATTTTTAATTTTTTCAAACCATTCTCGGCTTATTTGGAATGTGACATCTTTAATTAACAGAGCCATTCTTCAAATTTTCGAAAATAAATTACGCAAGATTGGCAACATGAAAATATATCGTAATAAAAAATGGCCGTTATAGCGAAACATTTTAGGTCGTAAATCGAAAACGTGCCTTAACCCTTTCATTACGGCAGTGTGCTCCGCCGAAGTGCTACCCCTGTACGGAGTACTGCGCCGAAAAGTATGCATGTCGCGCTGGTGTGATCGAAGAGCAGTATGAATTTCATGTCGTCTAAAGACAACGCTCGTACACACAGCTCGTCGCGCGGATGTCGTCTATAAACGACGCTCGTAACGAAAGGATTAATGTAAGATGGCCGTATAAAGAGTGGTCGTATAGCGAGGTGTATTTTCAACACAATTGTTGAAAATAATTATTATTGATTGAATAACAAGCCCAAATGAAGGGTGGTCCATTCAACCGCATTATCGCAAGCCACGGCTTGTAGGAACGAGCGTACGATTCACGGTTCTTTATCAATGAACCGGCTCTTAAAAGAAACACGGTTCTTTTATGAACCGCTGTTCTTTTTTGAACCGTGGTTCTCAAATGAACGGCTCTTAAATGTATGTATTTTCAACACAATTGTTGAAAATAATTATTATTGATTGAATAACAAGCCCAAATGGAAGGGTGGTCCATTCAACCGCATTATCGCAAGCCACGGCTCGTCAGAACGAGCGTACGATTCACGGTTCTTTATCAATGAACCGGCTCTTAAAGAAACACGGTTCTTTTATGAACCGCTGTTCTTTTTTGAACCGTGGTTCTCAAATGAACGGCTCTTAAATGAACCGCGGTTCAAAAAGAGCCACGGCTCAGAAAAGAACCGTGTGTCCTTTTTGAACGGTGGTTAATTTTTTTTGCTCTATTATAGTGAATTTCAACACATTTCGGCTGGTTCGTCACTTTTACTTCCATTTTATGGAAGAATGTCCGGGAGCGAGAATTGAACTCGTGATCTCTGCGACAGAGGTATGGATGTTACCACTACGCCAGATCGCCTCCTCCCAAAAATAATGTTAATTTTTATAACATCTAAAACTAAACAAACTAAAATTGCAAATCTTCAAATTGAAAATGGCGACAATTGTTTACGAACTTCTACTTTCTAACTGGGACAAGATCCCGTTAACGTTCGTCCAGCTAAAAAGCAGTCCAGTTAAACCAGGTTCAGTTATTGAATGATTACTGTAATTACGCGATTTAGATATATAAATCTGATACAAATGCTGTGCAACATGATGTTTACAATATTTGTGTCATAATCCTAAAATGGTCTGAATACGTTTAGTGGTAGATTGAAAATATAGTTCAAGATCATATTTTCGACTGGACAAACCAACATCATTTACCATATGCCTATATAAAATCACTCGTAAAAGTCGTCTTTTATCTTAATGCTTCAAATGTAAGAAATTTCACACGCGGGAAAAAATGTTCCAATCTTTACTTTTTGACGAAAATCTGTACCCTGTACGGTATAAAATCTGTACCAAAAATAACGAAAAACTCTGTACCTTTCTAGATTAATCTATACGTGTAGTAACACTGCTTGTGACTTTACACATTTTCTGATCGGTTGTTTCTGTTGCAGTTGTTTTCGGGCGTTAATTAACACTTTGGCGACACCACAGTGGTTACGTACGAAAACTAGCGTCCGACTGCCGGCGACACCACAGTGGTTACGTGCGCTTAGTGTCTCACTGGCCGGCGACAGCACTTTAGTATCGTTTGAATTCTGTTGGGATTTTGTTTAGGTAACATTAACCTACACACGCCTACAAGTTTTTTTATTTTTTATAAATAGGGGAGGTGGGGAAATACGGACGTGCGCTTAGTGTCTCACTGGCCGGCGACAGCACTTTAGTATCGTTTGAATTCTGTTGGGATTTTGTTTAGGTAACATTAACCTACACACGCCTACAAGTTTTTTTTTATTTTTTATAAATAGGGGAGGTGGAGAAATACGGACATATTAAGAAGAACTTCAATTATATCTTTCGAAACTCATATTTCTCCAAACTTAAATACAGTTCCTTACATTTCAATATACTGTTTTTCGAATTATTCGGCCGAATGTTTTTCAATGTTTTTACTAAAATTAAAACAGACCGGAAAGTAGAACATTTTTCGAAGATTATGTGGGAGAAATATGGACAGTTTTGTAATATTTACGCATGTATATGGTCGAAATTTAATGAAAGTGAGAAATAGCAAACTCAATAAAAAATAAAATATCTACCAAAAAAAAAAAAGATTTCTAAAACCGGACAATCCATGATCAAAAGTGGATAATACATGATTTCTCTTTGAAGAAAAACATTGACATTATTACCAACTAGAGACTTGGAGATTTTCAACAAACCTAAACCTGATTACATATGATTTTCACGAAGAAAGATCAATTTGCATTTAATAGTTGCGTGAAAACATGCAAAATCGGACAAACCAACATCATTTACCTTATATGTTAGCATATCAAATTAATATATATCTGCGTATACCACCGGTGATCAGGCATCGGAACACTCGCATCGATTTCCACTCAGCGCGGGTAAACTTCGCTCGGACGCATTCATACGCAAACAATTTTTCATGACTGTTCCATGCGAAAGCAGAACAGAAACCAATGCGAGTGAAAGTACTCACGCCTTGCGTATGTCTGCTTTTCGCGTTGACGGTGGAATGGTGTCATCTGGATACGACATTAGTTTGTATGAGACCAGCTATTCTCTATCAGATTAGTCGCCCTTAAAGAAGTTTTAAATTGCTAAAATTTGTATGAAATTTTTTTCTTGGTGTTATTTACCTATTAGACGTACGTCGTTATGACCCTAATTTAAACGATTTTCAGATTTTTCAGATATTCTCACCAGAACATAACATTATAATATAAAATTATCTAGAGACACAATTTTTGCATGATATTTTTTCACTACTTGCAAGCAAAAGTGATTTTCATTTACATAGAGTACTAATTTGGTTTGGGAAAATTAATTCTCATTCATAATTTTGATTTTAAAAGTGTGTTCATTTCTACTGCAACCCCATATTGTCATGCCTACTCCTCCATTCCGTAATACAAAGCTCAATGCCCAAACACTCATGCAAGCGAGCAAAACAAATCACGGTTTCTTCATGTGCCTATATTTTGTGACCGTGTTCGGGAACACATTGCGATCACCAATCATCATCAATGAGCAAGATTGTTATGATTTCAATAGCTTGCTTTCAAAGCAATTTTTAAGCTTTTGAACCGATAAGTGACAATCATATAATTCGTTGACATTTTATCTCTTGGATGAAGTGATTATTATACCACTCCATCCAGCCGGTAAAGAGGTATTAACGTTCAAAACCTTGCAGTCCAGCGTCACTCTCTTGTTTTAGAAACTTTGAACTAACACCCCGGTACAGAAATGAAAGACGTAGTCAAAACCAACATCTTCTATACAATTTTCGACTCTTTTGAGTTGTGTTGGAAAAGTTCTAGAAAGGATAGTAAATCGACGCCTAAAGACCTTTTTAGAGTCTAATAAGCTGCTCGATCCAAGACAGTTCGCTTTTCGTGCGGGAAAATGCACAGAAGATCACCTCGAAGAATTACAGGCTATTGTACATGACGTTATTGAGAAAGATCACCACGCAGATGTGGCATCACTTTATCTAAGTAAAGCATTTGATCAGCATGGAGATATCCAGTATTGAAGAGTCTCTTCGACTGGGTGATCCGTGGAAGACTAGGTTTCTATGTGAAAAGTTTCCTAGAAAATAGAACTCAGAGCCATAGTCAACAACACAAAATCTTCATTGAAAATCCAAGAAAGGGGAATTCCCCAAGGCTCGGTTGTATCGCCAACCCTCTTCATAATTATTATGCAGTCCCTTTTTGCAAAAATTCCGGAAAATGTAAAAATTCTTGTCTATGCGACATTGTGCTAGTACTAGCGACATTGTGCTAGTACTAGTACTAGCGACAGCTATAAAAACTACTCAATAAAATGTTATTCCTTAGTCATAGCGTTTCATGTCATGAAAATCAATAGAATAAAATTTTATTGATATCAATACAATTATTATTTTTACGTTTAATGGGTGTATAATGTAAGTTTAAGCAACTTTAACATTGGGTAAGAAAATTGTATTGCAGAGCTCGGAACACTGCCACGGCCTATGCTTTCAAAAATAGTAAACGGAAAAGTATTACATTACATCAAAATGCCTCGGCCAACGAATATGTTCGAATATGCTCTCCAACGTGAATTAGGTTCACAACAATACGATCAACGAAGGAAAATATTAAGGAATTCACCTCTATTCCGGATCCCGAACGGGTTGAAATTGGCAAAATAATGCATTTTGTAACCCGTTCGACTTCTTCTTCTTCTTCTAAATCGTGGGACTTTGACAATCCCCACTGTCAAATGGCACAGCAACTTGCTATCAAGACGGGTCTATGGTACTAGGTGAGGCCGTTTCGCCACTAAGTTGGTAGGTGAGCGGTATATGAAAACAGCACGGAAAAAAGTAGAAGGGGAATTATTTGCTTGTAGCGTGAAAGAGATAGACTGATCACGAGCGAGCTTCAGCAATAGCGTATTGTGTTTCGTTTACAAACAAAACACAGTAGACTTTCAAGATGGCTGAAGAGTGGTTATAGCAAGTTGGCCCACCTTAGTATATACTTCTAGGCGCCTTGCTTGCTATAACGCCAGTCAGTTTTTCATTGGGAGTAGCTTTTGTTTATTTTCGTCTTGTCAAAAGGTGCAAAGAGCGGTTTAGATTTTCATTTCGATTTCTTTGAGAAATTTACAAATGTTTTTCAGAGTATCAATGTTTTTGTCGTCGAAAGCATCTTGGATTGAGAAATATTTGTCAAGGTTGTGTTTGTCGCTGTGTGTTACGTAGTTAATACAGTTGAAAATTATGTGTTCTGATGTGTTAAGGCAGTCGCAAAGCTGGCAGTAGAACTCATCTTTAATTTTCATCTTGCTCAGCCAGAATGGAGAATAATCGTGTCCGGCCAGTAGACGGTTTAGGGTTCTTATCTCGGTGTTGGTTAGTGGCAGGTTATGGAACCAAGATTTCGAATTAATCCCTGTCTGCAGTTTGAAAAACTTTCTTCCTTTGCCAAATTCTTGAGTGTAGTTTACATACCATTGTTGTATTTTTGTTTTTGGTTATTACTTTTTTGGTAATACTTTTTTACCCTCATGTATATTTTCAGGTGATTGCATCCAGAAATCTTTAGACGATATCTCACAAAATTCAGCCATTCGAAATGACGTTCCTTCACAACAAACAGGCTTAAAACAAAAGAATTCTGATACTGGAAATACGTTGTCTAGCAATGAAAGCACGTCTGTTGTCGATGAATTGAAAGGTATGTACAATAGAACAATAATTTTTTTTTATTCTTCTAATTTGTTGATTCGTATCTTGTAATTTAAAAACCAAAGATTGTTTAACACTATTCCTACCGACACTTCACGTATACCTATTCCTACCGCGACCGGTCAAATGACCTGTCTTCCACAACTTATATTTTTCAATATTGAATGCAGACCAATAGCCAGTTTACCAGTATAAAAATATATTTTCTTTTATTCAAGAGTACATAATCTACATTTCATTCTTTTTCGTCGCATTTTTTACAAATGGGCTTCTCAACTGTACATTTTCCGCATACGTACTTTTTACATTTTAGACAGATTTTGTTCGTCTTATTATCTTTACAATACCTTATCTGACATGTTTTCCGTTCACGAGAACCTGTACTTGTACTTGCGATGGGTATTGGTTGATTTTCTTTGCCGAGCTCTCGTTGATATTCGATGGCAAGTTCTTCTGCCAATTGGAATAGAAATTCCTGTCTTGTAATTTCTCCTCCCGCAGTTTCTTTATATAACACCCATGCATTTATCCCGGCTAAATCCAAGATATTAAAAAATACTTGCAAAGGCCATCTCCGAGATTTAGATTTTACCGAATAATTTCTGGCCATTTGATCGGTCACATCTACGCCAAATTTGGTGCTATTATACAATTGAATTGTCTCCGGTGTTCGGGTGTCGTTTTCTTCAACTTGTACGGAGTTGTGCATTGAACTGAGAATTAAAACTTTCTTTCTTGATTTGGCTTTGTAAATTGTCAACATACAATTATTTGAGCGATAGAATTTGCTTGAGAAAAGTGCCATGTCGTCGTTTTTCAGTTTTGCTAGTTTTGGTAGCTCTTTCCTATTTGCTCTAATTGTTCCAACAATCGTAGTTTTTTTTTTGCTAAAAGTTTTGTTGCTAAAGGTAGGCTTGTAAAAAAGTTGTCTGTGGTTATATTTCTTCCACATCCTACATACGGTTCTGCTAATTTCATAGTGACAAACTCTCCAAGAGGAACTGAGGGTTCTCTACTTTCATCTTTTCCCAAATATGGAAAGCCGTTTATTATATATTTTCTGCGTACATCGGATGCTAACCAAAATTTTATACCAAATTTGTCCGGTTTATTGGGCATGTATTTAGTGAATCTACACCTTGCTTTCGTTGGAAACAATTGTTCGTCAATAGTAATGTATAGTCCTGGTTTATAACAATTTTGACTGTTGTAAATAAACTTGTACCAAACTTCGGAAATCATAGCGAATTTATCAGTTTGTAACCGTTGGCTTCGTTGATTTCTGTCGTCAAATCGAATAAATCTCATAATCTCCGTAAAGTCATGTCTACTCATAGTATTTGAGAAAAAAGGCGGGCCCCACTTTTTATTCCACAGAAGTGCTATATCTATATTCTTAGCCTCATATGCGCCGCGTGCATACAGAATTGCAAAAAATGCATATAACTTTGCAGTAGACAGTTCCCATTTATATCCCAACACTCTAAATGCCTCTGCCTGTGTGCACTTTCTTATAAGTTCGATTATATTCTTATCAATTATCACACAAAATGCCGTCCTAACTTCGCCTTTCATAATATTACGTTTACTGTACCCAGTCGGACCTGATGTTTCCCTAAAAATATTATGACCAGGTGCTCTTCCAGGATTAGACCCTATTTTTACTTCCTGCCAAACAGTTCCGTCCATCGCAATTTCGCTTGCCTCTTCCTCATTCTCACTATCGGAACTAACTAAAAATCTCCTGCTCTTTCGTCGTCTACGTACGTTCGAAATATTCTCTTCGTTCTCATCGGTTTCGAGTCGGTTTCAAATGGATCATAATTTTCCGTATTGTCGTTTTCCATATCCAGAATTTCCTGATCATCTTCAGAACATTCTGCATCGATATCATTTATTCTCTCTAATAATACATTCGCACTCCTCAAACGTAAAATAATAACAGACTCCAAAAACCATCAAATACGAAAACAACTTCATGTTAAATGAAATATATGTTTGTATACATACATATTTTTTTAAATGGCTTAAATCTGAAGACTAGTTCGGATAAATTAATAGGATGCCCTGGTGCATTATCCAAAATTAGCAAAGCCATGTTTAAGTTATTGTCTCGCAAATATTTTTTCACTTCTGTACAATCCTCAAAATTAGCTTTAGTCATCCAAATATATAAATATATTAAAAGAGATAATTTGCATCAAGAAGCAAAGTTAATCGTTCTCTAGACACCTGATAACCAGGCGCAGAAAAAAAATGTACGTGCGATCTGGCATTCGCTTCCAATAAAGCCATGTTTCGTCTAGGTTAAACACTTGTTCTGGTTTATGATCACCTCTTTCAATAATTCTCTTTGAAATGTTAGCATATTCCTTTGATGCGGCCTCATCAGCGCTGCTGCTTAAATTTCATTTTTAAGTTCTTCTTCTTCTTCAATGGCAATAACGTTCCTAGAGGAACTTCGCCGTCTCAACGTAGTATTACTTGCGTCATTTTTATTAGTACTTAGTTGAGATTTCTATGCCAAATAACACGCCTTGAATGCATTCTGAGTGGCAAGCTCTAGAATACGCGTGATCGCAGTGCAAGTCGGAGGAAATTTCTTTGACGAAAAATTCCCCCGACCAGAACGGGAATCGAACCCGAACACCCGGCATGTTAGTTATGACGCTAACCACTCGGCCACGGGAGCACGGTCATTTTTAAGTTAGGCAAATTAAATCTATTTTTAATTTTTTCAAACCATTCTCGGCTTATTTGGAATGTGACATCTTTAATTAACAGAGCCATTCTTCAAATTTTCGAAAATAAATTACGCAAGATTGGCAACATGAAAATATATCGTAATAAAAAATGGCCGTTATAGCGAAACATTTTAGGTCGTAAATCGAAAACGTGCCTTAACCCTTTCATTACGGCAGTGTGCTCCGCCGAAGTGCTACCCCTGTACGGAGTACTGCGCCGAAAAGTATGCATGTCGCGCTGGTGTGATCGAAGAGCAGTATGAATTTCATGTCGTCTAAAGACAACGCTCGTACACACAGCTCGTCGCGCGGATGTCGTCTATAAACGACGCTCGTAACGAAAGGATTAATGTAAGATGGCCGTATAAAGAGTGGTCGTATAGCGAGGTGTATTTTCAACACAATTGTTGAAAATAATTATTATTGATTGAATAACAAGCCCAAATGAAGGGTGGTCCATTCAACCGCATTATCGCAAGCCACGGCTTGTAGGAACGAGCGTACGATTCACGGTTCTTTATCAATGAACCGGCTCTTAAAAGAAACACGGTTCTTTTATGAACCGCTGTTCTTTTTTGAACCGTGGTTCTCAAATGAACGGCTCTTAAATGTATGTATTTTCAACACAATTGTTGAAAATAATTATTATTGATTGAATAACAAGCCCAAATGGAAGGGTGGTCCATTCAACCGCATTATCGCAAGCCACGGCTCGTCAGAACGAGCGTACGATTCACGGTTCTTTATCAATGAACCGGCTCTTAAAAGAAACACGGTTCTTTTATGAACCGCTGTTCTTTTTTGAACCGTGGTTCTCAAATGAACGGCTCTTAAATGAACCGCGGTTCAAAAAGAGCCACGGCTCAGAAAAGAACCGTGTGTCCTTTTTGAACGGTGGTTAATTTTTTTTGCTCTATTATAGTGAATTTCAACACATTTCGGCTGGTTCGTCACTTTTACTTCCATTTTATGGAAGAATGTCGGGAGCGAGAATTGAACTCGTGATCTCTGCGACAGAGGTATGGATGTTACCACTACGCCAGATCGCCTCCTCCCAAAAATAATGTTAATTTTTATAACATCTAAAACTAAACAAACTAAAATTGCAAATCTTCAAATTGAAAATGGCGACAATTGTTTACGAACTTCTACTTTCTAACTGGGACAAGATCCCGTTAACGTTCGTCCAGCTAAAAAGCAGTCCAGTTAAACCAGGTTCAGTTATTGAATGATTACTGTAATTACGCGATTTAGATATATAAATCTGATACAAATGCTGTGCAACATGATGTTTACAATATTTGTGTCATAATCCTAAAATGGTCTGAATACGTTTAGTGGTAGATTGAAAATATAGTTCAAGATCATATTTTCGACTGGACAAACCAACATCATTTACCATATGCCTATATAAAATCACTCGTAAAAGTCGTCTTTTATCTTAATGCTTCAAATGTAAGAAATTTCACACGCGGGAAAAAATGTTCCAATCTTTACTTTTTGACGAAAATCTGTACCCTGTACGGTATAAAATCTGTACCAAAAATAACGAAAAACTCTGTACCTTTCTAGATTAATCTATACGTGTAGTAACACTGCTTGTGACTTTACACATTTTCTGATCGGTTGTTTCTGTTGCAGTTGTTTTCGGGCGTTAATTAACACTTTGGCGACACCACAGTGGTTACGTACGAAAACTAGCGTCCGACTGCCGGCGACACCACAGTGGTTACGTGCGCTTAGTGTCTCACTGGCCGGCGACAGCACTTTAGTATCGTTTGAATTCTGTTGGGATTTTGTTTAGGTAACATTAACCTACACACGCCTACAAGTTTTTTTATTTTTTATAAATAGGGGAGGTGGGGAAATACGGACGTGCGCTTAGTGTCTCACTGGCCGGCGACAGCACTTTAGTATCGTTTGAATTCTGTTGGGATTTTGTTTAGGTAACATTAACCTACACACGCCTACAAGTTTTTTTTTATTTTTTATAAATAGGGGAGGTGGAGAAATACGGACATATTAAGAAGAACTTCAATTATATCTTTCGAAACTCATATTTCTCCAAACTTAAATACAGTTCCTTACATTTCAATATACTGTTTTTCGAATTATTCGGCCGAATGTTTTTCAATGTTTTTACTAAAATTAAAACAGACCGGAAAGTAGAACATTTTTCGAAGATTATGTGGGAGAAATATGGACAGTTTTGTAATATTTACGCATGTATATGGTCGAAATTTAATGAAAGTGAGAAATAGCAAACTCAATAAAAAATAAAATATCTACCAAAAAAAAAAAATATTTCTAAAACCGGACAATCCATGATCAAAAGTGGATAATACATGATTTCTCTTTGAAGAAAAACATTGACATTATTACCAACTAGAGACTTGGAGATTTTCAACAAACCTAAACCTGATTACATATGATTTTCACGAAGAAAGATCAATTTGCATTTAATAGTTGCGTGAAAACATGCAAAATCGGACAAACCAACATCATTTACCTTATATGTTAGCATATCAAATTAATATATATCTGCGTATACCACCGGTGATCAGGCATCGGAACACTCGCATCGATTTCCACTCAGCGCGGGTAAACTTCGCTCGGACGCATTCATACGCAAACAATTTTTCATGACTGTTCCATGCGAAAGCAGAACAGAAACCAATGCGAGTGAAAGTACTCACGCCTTGCGTATGTCTGCTTTTCGCGTTGACGGTGGAATGGTGTCATCTGGATACGACATTAGTTTGTATGAGACCAGCTATTCTCTATCAGATTAGTCGCCCTTAAAGAAGTTTTAAATTGCTAAAATTTGTATGAAATTTTTTTCTTGGTGTTATTTACCTATTAGACGTACGTCGTTATGACCCTAATTTAAACGATTTTCAGATTTTTCAGATATTCTCACCAGAACATAACATTATAATATAAAATTATCTAGAGACACAATTTTTGCATGATATTTTTTCACTACTTGCAAGCAAAAGTGATTTTCATTTACATAGAGTACTAATTTGGTTTGGGAAAATTAATTCTCATTCATAATTTTGATTTTAAAAGTGTGTTCATTTCTACTGCAACCCCATATTGTCATGCCTACTCCTCCATTCCGTAATACAAAGCTCAATGCCCAAACACTCATGCAAGCGAGCAAAACAAATCACGGTTTCTTCATGTGCCTATATTTTGTGACCGTGTTCGGGAACACATTGCGATCACCAATCATCATCAATGAGCAAGATTGTTATGATTTCAATAGCTTGCTTTCAAAGCAATTTTTAAGCTTTTGAACCGATAAGTGACAATCATATAATTCGTTGACATTTTATCTCTTGGATGAAGTGATTATTATACCACTCCATCCAGCCGGTAAAGAGGTATTAACGTTCAAAACCTTGCAGTCCAGCGTCACTCTCTTGTTTTAGAAACTTTGAACTAACACCCCGGTACAGAAATGAAAGACGTAGTCAAAACCAACATCTTCTATACAATTTTCGACTCTTTTGAGTTGTGTTGGAAAAGTTCTAGAAAGGATAGTAAATCGACGCCTAAAGACCTTTTTAGAGTCTAATAAGCTGCTCGATCCAAGACAGTTCGCTTTTCGTGCGGGAAAATGCACAGAAGATCACCTCGAAGAATTACAGGCTATTGTACATGACGTTATTGAGAAAGATCACCACGCAGATGTGGCATCACTTTATCTAAGTAAAGCATTTGATCAGCATGGAGATATCCAGTATTGAAGAGTCTCTTCGACTGGGTGATCCGTGGAAGACTAGGTTTCTATGTGAAAAGTTTCCTAGAAAATAGAACTCAGAGCCATAGTCAACAACACAAAATCTTCATTGAAAATCCAAGAAAGGGGAATTCCCCAAGGCTCGGTTGTATCGCCAACCCTCTTCATAATTATTATGCAGTCCCTTTTTGCAAAAATTCCGGAAAATGTAAAAATTCTTGTCTATGCGACATTGTGCTAGTACTAGCGACATTGTGCTAGTACTAGTACTAGCGACAGCTATAAAAACTACTCAATAAAATGTTATTCCTTAGTCATAGCGTTTCATGTCATGAAAATCAATAGAATAAAATTTTATTGATATCAATACAATTATTATTTTTACGTTTAATGGGTGTATAATGTAAGTTTAAGCAACTTTAACATTGGGTAAGAAAATTGTATTGCAGAGCTCGGAACACTGCCACGGCCTATGCTTTCAAAAATAGTAAACGGAAAAGTATTACATTACATCAAAATGCCTCGGCCAACGAATATGTTCGAATATGCTCTCCAACGTGAATTAGGTTCACAACAATACGATCAACGAAGGAAAATATTAAGGAATTCACCTCTATTCCGGATCCCGAACGGGTTGAAATTGGCAAAATAATGCATTTTGTAACCCGTTCGACTTCTTCTTCTTCTTCTAAATCGTGGGACTTTGACAATCCCCACTGTCAAATGGCACAGCAACTTGCTATCAAGACGGGTCTATGGTACTAGGTGAGGCCGTTTCGCCACTAAGTTGGTAGGTGAGCGGTATATGAAAACAGCACGGAAGAAAGTAGAAGGGGAATTATTTGCTTGTAGCGTGAAAGAGATAGACTGATCACGAGCGAGCTTCAGCAATAGCGTATTGTGTTTCGTTTACAAACAAAACACAGTAGACTTTCAAGATGGCTGAAGAGTGGTTATAGCAAGTTGGCCCACCTTAGTATATACTTCTAGGCGCCTTGCTTGCTATAACGCCAGTCAGTTTTTCATTGGGAGTAGCTTTTGTTTATTTTCGTCTTGTCAAAAGGTGCAAAGAGCGGTTTAGATTTTCATTTCGATTTCTTTGAGAAATTTACAAATGTTTTTCAGAGTATCAATGTTTTTGTCGTCGAAAGCATCTTGGATTGAGAAATATTTGTCAAGGTTGTGTTTGTCGCTGTGTGTTACGTAGTTAATACAGTTGAAAATTATGTGTTCTGATGTGTTAAGGCAGTCGCAAAGCTGGCAGTAGAACTCATCTTTAATTTTCATCTTGCTCAGCCAGAATGGAGAATAATCGTGTCCGGCCAGTAGACGGTTTAGGGTTCTTATCTCGGTGTTGGTTAGTGGCAGGTTATGGAACCAAGATTTCGAATTAATCCCTGTCTGCAGTTTGAAAAACTTTCTTCCTTTGCCAAATTCTTGAGTGTAGTTTACATACCATTGTTGTATTTTTGTTTTTGGTTATTACTTTTTTGGTAATACTTTTTTACCCTCATGTATATTTTCAGGTGATTGCATCCAGAAATCTTTAGACGATATCTCACAAAATTCAGCCATTCGAAATGACGTTCCTTCACAACAAACAGGCTTAAAACAAAAGAATTCTGATACTGGAAATACGTTGTCTAGCAATGAAAGCACGTCTGTTGTCGATGAATTGAAAGGTATGTACAATAGAACAATAATTTTTTTTTATTCTTCTAATTTGTTGATTCGTATCTTGTAATTTAAAAACCAAAGATTGTTTAACACTATTCCTACCGACACTTCACGTATACCTATTCCTACCGCGACCGGTCAAATGACCTGTCTTCCACAACTTATATTTTTCAATATTGAATGCAGACCAATAGCCAGTTTACCAGTATAAAAATATATTTTCTTTTATTCAAGAGTACATAATCTACATTTCATTCTTTTTCGTCGCATTTTTTACAAATGGGCTTCTCAACTGTACATTTTCCGCATACGTACTTTTTACATTTTAGACAGATTTTGTTCGTCTTATTATCTTTACAATACCTTATCTGACATGTTTTCCGTTCACGAGAACCTGTACTTGTACTTGCGATGGGTATTGGTTGATTTTCTTTGCCGAGCTCTCGTTGATATTCGATGGCAAGTTCTTCTGCCAATTGGAATAGAAATTCCTGTCTTGTAATTTCTCCTCCCGCAGTTTCTTTATATAACACCCATGCATTTATCCCGGCTAAATCCAAGATATTAAAAAATACTTGCAAAGGCCATCTCCGAGATTTAGATTTTACCGAATAATTTCTGGCCATTTGATCGGTCACATCTACGCCAAATTTGGTGCTATTATACAATTGAATTGTCTCCGGTGTTCGGGTGTCGTTTTCTTCAACTTGTACGGAGTTGTGCATTGAACTGAGAATTAAAACTTTCTTTCTTGATTTGGCTTTGTAAATTGTCAACATACAATTATTTGAGCGATAGAATTTGCTTGAGAAAAGTGCCATGTCGTCGTTTTTCAGTTTTGCTAGTTTTGGTAGCTCTTTCCTATTTGCTCTAATTGTTCCAACAATCGTAGTTTTTTTTTTGCTAAAAGTTTTGTTGCTAAAGGTAGGCTTGTAAAAAAGTTGTCTGTGGTTATATTTCTTCCACATCCTACATACGGTTCTGCTAATTTCATAGTGACAAACTCTCCAAGAGGAACTGAGGGTTCTCTACTTTCATCTTTTCCCAAATATGGAAAGCCGTTTATTATATATTTTCTGCGTACATCGGATGCTAACCAAAATTTTATACCAAATTTGTCCGGTTTATTGGGCATGTATTTAGTGAATCTACACCTTGCTTTCGTTGGAAACAATTGTTCGTCAATAGTAATGTATAGTCCTGGTTTATAACAATTTTGACTGTTGTAAATAAACTTGTACCAAACTTCGGAAATCATAGCGAATTTATCAGTTTGTAACCGTTGGCTTCGTTGATTTCTGTC
This sequence comes from Toxorhynchites rutilus septentrionalis, assembly GCF_029784135.1. Classification (NCBI taxonomy): domain Eukaryota; kingdom Metazoa; phylum Arthropoda; class Insecta; order Diptera; family Culicidae; genus Toxorhynchites; species Toxorhynchites rutilus. Next base: position 400,093 of record NW_026600157.1, on the reverse strand, counting down.
GTCAAATCGAATAAATCTCATAATCTCCGTAAAGTCATGTCTACTCATAGTATTTGAGAAAAAAGGCGGGCCCCACTTTTTATTCCACAGAAGTGCTATATCTATATTCTTAGCCTCATATGCGCCGCGTGCATACAGAATTGCAAAAAATGCATATAACTTTGCAGTAGACAGTTCCCATTTATATCCCAACACTCTAAATGCCTCTGCCTGTGTGCACTTTCTTATAAGTTCGATTATATTCTTATCAATTATCACACAAAATGCCGTCCTAACTTCGCCTTTCATAATATTACGTTTACTGTACCCAGTCGGACCTGATGTTTCCCTAAAAATATTATGACCAGGTGCTCTTCCAGGATTAGACCCTATTTTTACTTCCTGCCAAACAGTTCCGTCCATCGCAATTTCGCTTGCCTCTTCCTCATTCTCACTATCGGAACTAACTAAAAATCTCCTGCTCTTTCGTCGTCTACGTACGTTCGAAATATTCTCTTCGTTCTCATCGGTTTCGAGTCGGTTTCAAATGGATCATAATTTTCCGTATTGTCGTTTTCCATATCCAGAATTTCCTGATCATCTTCAGAACATTCTGCATCGATATCATTTATTCTCTCTAATAATACATTCGCACTCCTCAAACATAAAATAATAACAGACTCCAAAAACCATCAAATACGAAAACAACTTCATGTTAAATGAAATATATGTTTGTATACATACATATTTTTTTAAATGGCTTAAATCTGAAGACTAGTTCGGATAAATTAATAGGATGCCCTGGTGCATTATCCAAAATTAGCAAAGCCATGTTTAAGTTATTGTCTAGCAAATATTTTTTCACTTCTGTACAATCCTCAAAATTAGCTTTAGTCATCCAAATATATAAATATATTAAAAGAGATAATTTGCATCAAGAAGCAAAGTTAATCGTTCTCTAGACACCTGATAACCAGGCGCAGAAAAAAAATGTACGTGCGATCTGGCATTCGCTTCCAATAAAGCCATGTTTCGTCTAGGTTAAACACTTGTTCTGGTTTATGATCACCTCTTTCAATAATTCTCTTTGAAATGTTAGCATATTCCTTTGATGCGGCCTCATCAGCGCTGCTGCTTAAATTTCATTTTTAAGTTCTTCTTCTTCTTCAATGGCAATAACGTTCCTAGAGGAACTTCGCCGTCTCAACGTAGTATTACTTGCGTCATTTTTATTAGTACTTAGTTGAGATTTCTATGCCAAATAACACGCCTTGAATGCATTCTGAGTGGCAAGCTCTAGAATACGCGTGATCGCAGTGCAAGTCGGAGGAAATTTCTTTGACGAAAAATTCCCCCGACCAGAACGGGAATCGAACCCGAACACCCGGCATGTTAGTTATGACGCTAACCACTCGGCCACGGGAGCACGGTCATTTTTAAGTTAGGCAAATTAAATCTATTTTTAATTTTTTCAAACCATTCTCGGCTTATTTGGAATGTGACATCTTTAATTAACAGAGCCATTCTTCAAATTTTCGAAAATAAATTACGCAAGATTGGCAACATGAAAATATATCGTAATAAAAAATGGCCGTTATAGCGAAACATTTTAGGTCGTAAATCGAAAACGTGCCTTAACCCTTTCATTACGGCAGTGTGCTCCGCCGAAGTGCTACCCCTGTACGGAGTACTGCGCCGAAAAGTATGCATGTCGCGCTGGTGTGATCGAAGAGCAGTATGAATTTCATGTCGTCTAAAGACAACGCTCGTACACACAGCTCGTCGCGCGGATGTCGTCTATAAACGACGCTCGTAACGAAAGGATTAATGTAAGATGGCCGTATAAAGAGTGGTCGTATAGCGAGGTGTATTTTCAACACAATTGTTGAAAATAATTATTATTGATTGAATAACAAGCCCAAATGAAGGGTGGTCCATTCAACCGCATTATCGCAAGCCACGGCTTGTAGGAACGAGCGTACGATTCACGGTTCTTTATCAATGAACCGGCTCTTAAAAGAAACACGGTTCTTTTATGAACCGCTGTTCTTTTTTGAACCGTGGTTCTCAAATGAACGGCTCTTAAATGTATGTATTTTCAACACAATTGTTGAAAATAATTATTATTGATTGAATAACAAGCCCAAATGGAAGGGTGGTCCATTCAACCGCATTATCGCAAGCCACGGCTCGTCAGAACGAGCGTACGATTCACGGTTCTTTATCAATGAACCGGCTCTTAAAAGAAACACGGTTCTTTTATGAACCGCTGTTCTTTTTTGAACCGTGGTTCTCAAATGAACGGCTCTTAAATGAACCGCGGTTCAAAAAGAGCCACGGCTCAGAAAAGAACCGTGTGTCCTTTTTGAACGGTGGTTAATTTTTTTTGCTCTATTATAGTGAATTTCAACACATTTCGGCTGGTTCGTCACTTTTACTTCCATTTTATGGAAGAATGTCGGGAGCGAGAATTGAACTCGTGATCTCTGCGACAGAGGTATGGATGTTACCACTACGCCAGATCGCCTCCTCCCAAAAATAATGTTAATTTTTATAACATCTAAAACTAAACAAACTAAAATTGCAAATCTTCAAATTGAAAATGGCGACAATTGTTTACGAACTTCTACTTTCTAACTGGGACAAGATCCCGTTAACGTTCGTCCAGCTAAAAAGCAGTCCAGTTAAACCAGGTTCAGTTATTGAATGATTACTGTAATTACGCGATTTAGATATATAAATCTGATACAAATGCTGTGCAACATGATGTTTACAATATTTGTGTCATAATCCTAAAATGGTCTGAATACGTTTAGTGGTAGATTGAAAATATAGTTCAAGATCATATTTTCGACTGGACAAACCAACATCATTTACCATATGCCTATATAAAATCACTCGTAAAAGTCGTCTTTTATCTTAATGCTTCAAATGTAAGAAATTTCACACGCGGGAAAAAATGTTCCAATCTTTACTTTTTGACGAAAATCTGTACCCTGTACGGTATAAAATCTGTACCAAAAATAACGAAAAACTCTGTACCTTTCTAGATTAATCTATACGTGTAGTAACACTGCTTGTGACTTTACACATTTTCTGATCGGTTGTTTCTGTTGCAGTTGTTTTCGGGCGTTAATTAACACTTTGGCGACACCACAGTGGTTACGTACGAAAACTAGCGTCCGACTGCCGGCGACACCACAGTGGTTACGTGCGCTTAGTGTCTCACTGGCCGGCGACAGCACTTTAGTATCGTTTGAATTCTGTTGGGATTTTGTTTAGGTAACATTAACCTACACACGCCTACAAGTTTTTTTATTTTTTATAAATAGGGGAGGTGGGGAAATACGGACGTGCGCTTAGTGTCTCACTGGCCGGCGACAGCACTTTAGTATCGTTTGAATTCTGTTGGGATTTTGTTTAGGTAACATTAACCTACACACGCCTACAAGTTTTTTTTTATTTTTTATAAATAGGGGAGGTGGAGAAATACGGACATATTAAGAAGAACTTCAATTATATCTTTCGAAACTCATATTTCTCCAAACTTAAATACAGTTCCTTACATTTCAATATACTGTTTTTCGAATTATTCGGCCGAATGTTTTTCAATGTTTTTACTAAAATTAAAACAGACCGGAAAGTAGAACATTTTTCGAAGATTATGTGGGAGAAATATGGACAGTTTTGTAATATTTACGCATGTATATGGTCGAAATTTAATGAAAGTGAGAAATAGCAAACTCAATAAAAAATAAAATATCTACCAAAAAAAAAAAAGATTTCTAAAACCGGACAATCCATGATCAAAAGTGGATAATACATGATTTCTCTTTGAAGAAAAACATTGACATTATTACCAACTAGAGACTTGGGGATTTTCAACAAACCTAAACCTGATTACATATGATTTTCACGAAGAAAGATCAATTTGCATTTAATAGTTGCGTGAAAACATGCAAAATCGGACAAACCAACATCATTTACCTTATATGTTAGCATATCAAATTAATATATATCTGCGTATACCACCGGTGATCAGGCATCGGAACACTCGCATCGATTTCCACTCAGCGCGGGTAAACTTCGCTCGGACGCATTCATACGCAAACAATTTTTCATGACTGTTCCATGCGAAAGCAGAACAGAAACCAATGCGAGTGAAAGTACTCACGCCTTGCGTATGTCTGCTTTTCGCGTTGACGGTGGAATGGTGTCATCTGGATACGACATTAGTTTGTATGAGACCAGCTATTCTCTATCAGATTAGTCGCCCTTAAAGAAGTTTTAAATTGCTAAAATTTGTATGAAATTTTTTTCTTGGTGTTATTTACCTATTAGACGTACGTCGTTATGACCCTAATTTAAACGATTTTCAGATTTTTCAGATATTCTCACCAGAACATAACATTATAATATAAAATTATCTAGAGACACAATTTTTGCATGATATTTTTTCACTACTTGCAAGCAAAAGTGATTTTCATTTACATAGAGTACTAATTTGGTTTGGGAAAATTAATTCTCATTCATAATTTTGATTTTAAAAGTGTGTTCATTTCTACTGCAACCCCATATTGTCATGCCTACTCCTCCATTCCGTAATACAAAGCTCAATGCCCAAACACTCATGCAAGCGAGCAAAACAAATCACGGTTTCTTCATGTGCCTATATTTTGTGACCGTGTTCGGGAACACATTGCGATCACCAATCATCATCAATGAGCAAGATTGTTATGATTTCAATAGCTTGCTTGTGACAATCATATAATTCGTTGACATTTTATCTCTTGGATGAAGTGATTATTCTACCACTCCATCCAGCCGGTAAAGAGGTATTAACGTTCAAAACCTTGCAGTCCAGCGTCACTCTCTTGTTTTAGAAACTTTGAACTTGTTAGGTACCCCGGTACAGAAATGAAAGACGTAGTCAAAACCAACATCTTCTATACAATTTTCGACTCTTTTGAGTTGTGTTGGAAAAGTTCTAGAAAGGATAGTAAATCGACGCCTAAAGACCTTTTTAGAGTCTAATAAGCTGCTCGATCCAAGACAGTTCGCTTTTCGTGCGGGAAAATGCACAGAAGATCACCTCGAAGAATTACAGGCTATTGTACATGACGTTATTGAGAAAGATCACCACGCAGATGTGGCATCACTTTATCTAAGTAAAGCATTTGATCAGCATGGAGATATCCAGTATTGAAGAGTCTCTTCGACTGGGTGATCCGTGGAAGACTAGGTTTCTATGTGAAAAGTTTCCTAGAAAATAGAACTCAGAGCCATAGTCAACAACACAAAATCTTCATTGAAAATCCAAGAAAGGGGAATTCCCCAAGGCTCGGTTGTATCGCCAACCCTCTTCATAATTATTATGCAGTCCCTTTTTGCACAAATTCCGGAAAATGTCAAAATTCTTGTCTATGCGACATTGTGCTAGTACTAGCGACATTGTGCTAGTACTAGCGACATTGTGCTAGTACTAGTACTAGCGACATTGTGCTAGTACTAGTACTAGCGACATTGTGCTAGTACTAGCGACATTGTGCTAGTACTAGTACTAGCGACAGCTATAAAAACTACTCAATAAAATGTTATTCCTTAGTCATAGCGTTTCATGTCATGAAAATCAATAGAATAAAATTTTATTGATATCAATACAATTATTAGTTTTACGTTTAATGGGTGTATAATGTAAGTTTAAGCAACTTTAACATTGGGTAAGAAAATTGTATTGCAGAGCTCGGAACACTGCCACGGCCTATGCTTTCAAAAATAGTAAACGGAAAAGTATTACATTACATCAAAATGCCTCGGCCAACGAATATGTTCGAATATGCTCTCCAACGTGAATAGGTTCACAACAATACGATCAACGAAGGAAAATATTAAGGAATTCACCTCTATTCCGGATCCCGAACGGGTTGAAATTGGCAAAATAATGCATTTTGTAACCCGTTCGACTTCTTCTTCTTCTTCTAAATCGTGGGACTTTGACAATCCCCACTGTCAAATGGCACAGCAACTTGCTATCAAGACGGGTCTATGGTACTAGGTGAGGCCGTTTCGCCACTAAGTTGGTAGGGGAGCGGTATATGAAAACAGCACGGAAGAAAGTAGAAGGGGAATTATTTGCTTGTAGCGTGAAAGAGATAGACTGATCACGAGCGAGCTTCAGCAATAGCGTATTGTGTTTCGTTTACAAACAAAACACAGTAGACTTTCAAGATGGCTGAAGAGTGGTTATAGCAAGTTGGCCCACCTTAGTATATACTTCTAGGCGCCTTGCTTGCTATAACGCCAGTCAGTTTTTCATTGGGAGTAGCTTTTGTTTATTTTCGTCTTGTCAAAAGGTGCAAAGAGCGGTTTAGATTTTCATTTCGATTTCTTTGAGAAATTTACAATTGTTTTTCAGAGTATCAATGTTTTTGTCGTCAAAAGCATCTTGGATTGAGAAATATTTGTCAAGGTTGTGTTTGTCGCTGTGTGTTACGTAGTTAATACAGTTGAAAATTATGTGTTCTGATGTGTTAAGGCAGTCGCAAAGCTGGCAGTAGAACTCATCTTTAATTTTCATCTTGCTCAGCCAGAATGGAGAATAATCGTGTCCGGCCAGTAGACGGTTTAGGGTTCTTATCTCGGTGTTGGTTAGTGGCAGGTTATGGAACCAAGATTTCGAATTAATCCCTGTCTGCAGTTTGAAAAACTTTCTTCCTTTGCCAAATTCTTGAGTGTAGTTTACATACCATTGTTGTATTTTTGTTTTTGGTTATTACTTTTTTGGTAATACTTTTTTACCCTCATGTATATTTTCAGGTGATTGCATCCAGAAATCTTTAGACGATATCTCACAAAATTCAGCCATTCGAAATGACGTTCCTTCACAACAAACAGGCTTAAAACAAAAGAATTCTGATACTGGAAATACGTTGTCTAGCAATGAAAGCACGTCTGTTGTCGATGAATTGAAAGGTATGTACAATAGAACAATATTTTTTTTTTATTCTTCTAATTTGTTGATTCGTATCTTGTAATTTAAAAACCAAAGATTGTTTAACACTATTCCTACCGACACTTCACGTATACCTATTCCTACCGCGACCGGTCAAATGACCTGTCTTCCACAACTTATATTTTTCAATATTGAATGCAGACCAATAGCCAGTTTACCAGTATAAAAATATATTTTCCTTTATTCAAGAGTACATAATCTACATTTCATTCTTTTTCGTCGCATTTTTTACAAATGGGCTTCTCAACTGTACATTTTCCGCATACGTACTTTTTACATTTTAGACAGATTTTGTTCGTCTTATTATCTTTACAATACCTTATCTGACATGTTTTCCGTTCACGAGAACCTGTACTTGTACTTGCGATGGGTATTGGTTGATTTTCTTTGCCGAGCTCTCGTTGATATTCGATGGCAAGTTCTTCTGCCAATTGGAATAGAAATTCCTGTCTTGTAATTTCTCCTCCCGCAGTTTCTTTATATAACACCCATGCATTTATCCCGGCTAAATCCAAGATATTAAAAAATACTTGCAAAGGCCATCTCCGAGATTTAGATTTTACCGAATAATTTCTGGCCATTTGATCGGTCACATCTACGCCAAATTTGGTGCTATTATACAATTGAATTGTCTCCGGTGTTCGGGTGTCGTTTTCTTCAACTTGTACGGAGTTACCACTCCATCCAGCCGGTAAAGAGGTATTAACGTTCAAAACCTTGCAGTCCAGCGTCACTCTCTTGTTTTAGAAACTTTGAACTTGTTAGGTACCCCGGTACAGAAATGAAAGACGTAGTCAAAACCAACATCTTCTATACAATTTTCGACTCTTTTGAGTTGTGTTGGAAAAGTTCTAGAAAGGATAGTAAATCGACGCCTAAAGACCTTTTTAGAGTCTAATAAGCTGCTCGATCCAAGACAGTTCGCTTTTCGTGCGGGAAAATGCACAGAAGATCACCTCGAAGAATTACAGGCTATTGTACATGACGTTATTGAGAAAGATCACCACGCAGATGTGGCATCACTTTATCTAAGTAAAGCATTTGATCAGCATGGAGATATCCAGTATTGAAGAGTCTCTTCGACTGGGTGATCCGTGGAAGACTAGGTTTCTATGTGAAAAGTTTCCTAGAAAATAGAACTCAGAGCCATAGTCAACAACACAAAATCTTCATTGAAAATCCAAGAAAGGGGAATTCCCCAAGGCTCGGTTGTATCGCCAACCCTCTTCATAATTATTATGCAGTCCCTTTTTGCACAAATTCCGGAAAATGTAAAAATTCTTGTCTATGCGACATTGTGCTAGTACTAGCGACATTGTGCTAGTACTAGCGACATTGTGCTAGTACTAGCGACATTGTGCTAGTACTAGCGACATTGTGCTAGTACTAGTACTAGCGACAGCTATAAAAACTACTCAATAAAATGTTATTCCTTAGTCATAGCGTTTCATGTCATGAAAATCAATAGAATAAAATTTTATTGATATCAATACAATTATTATTTTTACGTTTAATGGGTGTATAATGTAAGTTTAAGCAACTTTAACATTGGGTAAGAAAATTGTATTGCAGAGCTCGGAACACTGCCACGGCCTATGCTTTCAAAAATAGTAAACGGAAAAGTATTACATTACATAAAAATGCCTCGGCCAACGAATATGTTCGAATATGCTCTCCAACGTGAATAGGTTCACAACAATACGATCAACGAAGGAAAATATTAAGGAATTCACCTCTATTCCGGATCCCGAACGGGTTGAAATTGGCAAAATAATGCATTTTGTAACCCGTTCGACTTCTTCTTCTTCTTCTTCTTCTTCTTCTAAATCGTGGGACTTTGACAATCCCCACTGTCAAATGGCACAGCAACTTGCTATCAAGACGGGTCTATGGTACTAGGTGAGGCCGTTTCGCCACTAAGTTGGTAGGGGAGCGGTATATGAAAACAGCACGGAAGAAAGTAGAAGGGGAATTATTTGCTTGTAGCGTGAAAGAGATAGACTGATCACGAGCGAGCTTCAGCAATAGCGTATTGTGTTTCGTTTACAAACAAAACACAGTAGACTTTCAAGATGGCTGAAGAGTGGTTATAGCAAGTTGGCCCACCTTAGTATATACTTCTAGGCGCCTTGCTTGCTATAACGCCAGTCAGTTTTTCATTGGGAGTAGCTTTTGTTTATTTTTGTCTTGTCAAAAGGTGCAAAGAGCGGTTTAGATTTTCATTTCGATTTCTTTGAGAAATTTACAAATGTTTTTCAGAGTATCAATGTTTTTGTCGTCAAAAGCATCTTGGATTGAGAAATATTTGTCAAGGTTGTGTTTGTCGCTGTGTGTTACGTAGTTAATACAGTTGAAAATTATGTGTTCTGATGTGTTAAGGCAGTCGCAAAGCTGGCAGTTGAACTCATCTTTAATTTTCATCTTGCTCAGCCAGAATGGAGAATAATCGTGTCCGGCCAGTAGACGGTTTAGGGTTCTTATCTCGGTGTTGGTTAGTGGCAGGTTATGGAACCAAGATTTCGAATTAATCCCTGTCTGCAGTTTGAAAAACTTTCTTCCTTTGCCAAATTCTTGAGTGTAGTTTACATACCATTGTTGTATTTTTGTTTTTGGTTATTACTTTTTTGGTAATACTTTTTTACCCTCATGTATATTTTCAGGTGATTGCATCCAGAAATCTTTAGACGATATCTCACAAAATTCAGCCATTCGAAATGACGTTCCTTCACAACAAACAGGCTTAAAACAAAAGAATTCTGATACTGGAAATACGTTGTCTAGCAATGAAAGCACGTCTGTTGTCGATGAATTGAAAGGTATGTACAATAGAACAATAATTTTTTTTTATTCTTCTAATTTGTTGATTCGTATCTTGTAATTTAAAAACCAAAGATTGTTTAACACTATTCCTACCGACACTTCACGTATACCTATTCCTACCGCGACCGGTCAAATGACCTGTCTTCCACAACTTATATTTTTCAATATTGAATGCAGACCAATAGCCAGTTTACCAGTATAAAAATATATTTTCCTTTATTCAAGAGTACATAATCTACATTTCATTCTTTTTCGTCGCATTTTTTACAAATGGGCTTCTCAACTGTACATTTTCCGCATACGTACTTTTTACATTTTAGACAGATTTTGTTCGTCTTATTATCTTTACAATACCTTATCTGACATGTTTTCCGTTCACGAGAACCTGTACTTGTACTTGCGATGGGTATTGGTTGATTTTCTTTGCCGAGCTCTCGTTGATATTCGATGGCAAGTTCTTCTGCCAATTGGAATAGAAATTCCTGTCTTGTAATTTCTCCTCCCGCAGTTTCTTTATATAACACCCATGCATTTATCCCGGCTAAATCCAAGATATTAAAAAATACTTGCAAAGGCCATCTCCGAGATTTAGATTTTACCGAATAATTTCTGGCCATTTGATCGGTCACATCTACGCCAAATTTGGTGCTATTATACAATTGAATTGTCTCCGGTGTTCGGGTGTCGTTTTCTTCAACTTGTACGGAGTTGTGCATTGAACTGAGAATTAAAACTTTCTTTCTTGGTTTGGCTTTGTAAATTGTCAACATACAATTATTTGAGCGATAGAATTTGCTTGAGAAAAGTGCCATGTCGTCGTTTTTCAGTTTTGCTAGTTTTGGTAGCTCTTTCCTATTTGCTCTAATTGTTCCAACAATCGTAGTTTTTTTTGCTAAAAGTTTTGTTGCTAAAGGTAGGCTTGTAAAAAAGTTGTCTGTGGTTATATTTCTTCCACATCCTACATACGGTTCTGCTAATTTCATAGTGACAAACTCTCCAAGAGGAACTGAGGGTTCTCTACTTTCATCTTTTCCCAAATATGGAAAGCCGTTTATTATATATTTTCTGCGTACATCGGATGCTAACCAAAATTTTATACCAAATTTGTCCGGTTTATTGAGCATGTATTGAGTGAATCTACACCTTGCTTTCGTTGGAAACAATTGTTCGTCAATAGTAATGTATAGTCCTGGTTTATAACAATTTTGACTGTTGTAAATAAACTTGTACCAAACTTCGGAAATCATAGCGAATTTATCAGTTTGTAACCGTTGGCTTCGTTGATTTCTGTCGTCAAATCGAATAAATCTCATAATCTCCGTAAAGTCATGTCTACTCATAGTATTTGAGAAAAAAGGCGGGCCCCACTTTTTATTCCACAGAAGTGCTATATCTATATTCTTAGCCTCATATGCGCCGCGTGCATACAGAATTGCAAAAAAATGCATATAACTTTGCAGTAGACAGTTCCCATTTATATCCCAACACTCTAAATGCCTCTGCCTGTATGCACTTTCTTATAAGTTCGATTATATTCTTATCAATTATCACACAAAATGCCGTCCTAACTTCGCCTTTCATAATATTACGTTTACTGTACCCAGTCGGACCTGATGTTTCCCTAAAAATATTATGACCAGGTGCTCTTCCAGGATTAGACCCTATTTTTACTTCCTGCCAAACAGTTCCGTCCATCGCAATTTCGCTTGCCTCTTCCTCATTCTCACTATCGGAACTAACTAAAAATCTCCTGCTCTTTCGTCGTCTACGTACGTTCGAAATATTCTCTTCGTTCTCATCGGTGTTCGAGTCGGTTTCAAATGGATCATAATTTTCCGTATTGTCGTTTTCCATATCCAGAATTTCCTGATCATCTTCAGAACATTCTGCATCGATATCATTTATTCTCTCTAATAATACTGTTGGGGTTTTTTCGGACGACTCTTTGCAGCACGCGGGAATTGTTGGTGAGCGAGCTCAAAGCTATAATATAATATATTCACATAATGAATTCAGATATGATTTACAATAATTCATCTCGACTTACATTTGGTCTCCTTGTTTTGTATACAGCGAAGCTTACTACAGGATGACTTAAATTGATTTCAATATTAATTTCTATTAACACTCGGATGGAACTCTACCTTTTTGTGGTTAGCAAAGATATGTATGAGGAAGACGTATGGGATTGTTATGACAGCTGTATTTCGACGGTTATCAGACGAACTGTCATGGAGCGATGCTGATGGTACTGAAATGCGCAGGGTGATATGAAGTGAACAGTGGCGTGATTTGCCCCCTCAACATTCCCCTACCCGTAATGCACGTCCATCGAGTCCGGTGGTACTGCGTTACTTCCTGCTTCAGTGTTTTCCGAGGCCTTGATGTTCAAGATGGCAACCCGAGTCACTGGTCGTCGCATCACTCCTCCTGACGTCTTCACTTGAACTTGTCTGCTTCGCCCATCTCTCCCCTTTATTACGGAAACAATACGTCCTCGCAGCCATCCGTTTCGGACAGACGGATCCACGACGACAGCTAGGTCTCCAACTTTCGGTTCTTTCACCTCTCCGTACCATTTGGTACGACCAGCAATGGTCGGGAGATACTCTCGCACCCAGCGGCTCCAAAATTGGTCCACGAGGTTAGTGGTCAGTCTCCAGTTGGTCCGAACAGATTCAGAACATCCAGATATAGGCTTCGGAGGTTGAGTAACTCCCTGCGAGCTCAGCAGCAGAAAATGATTTGGCGTGAGAGCTTCTTGCGATTCCGCTTCCAGTGATACAAATGTCAGAGGTCTAGAGTTGACTATCCCTTCCGCTTCGGTCATCAATGTGAGAAGAGTTTCGTCGTCTGGGTTTCTGCTGCTATTCAGGGACGAAAAGGCGATCTTGATCGACCGGACGAGCCTCTCCCACGAACCACCCATGTGGGGAGCGGACGGAGGATTGAATACCCACTTGGTGGCAGCGTTGGTGAACACGGCGGATAGCTGTTGGTTCATATCCAGGATCTGATGCTGTAGCTCACGGTTGGCTCCGAGGAAGTTGGTGCCGTTATCACTTCTAATCTCCAAGGGTGATCCACGCCGCACTACGAATCGTCGTATCGCCATCTTACAGGCATCAGTGGAAAGGGAGTGTACCACCTCCAAATGGACGGCCCGAATGGTGAGGCACGTAAACAGCGCCACCCATCGTTTGGCCAGAGAACGTCCGACCTTGACTTGAATGGGACCGAAGTAGTCCAGTCCAACATAGCTGAACGGTCGAGTATATGGACTGAGTCTCGCATCAGGAAGTGGTGCTTCACGTGGGCACAGCGGTTTTGCCTTTGACACTCTGCACTGCATACAGGTTCTGGAGAGTTTCCTGACTAGTGCTCGGAGACAGGGTACGTGAAATCGCTGGCGGACCTCGTTGATAACGGTTTCATTGTTCGCATGCAGATAATGTCGGTGATACCACTCTACGACCAGGTTGGTGAGGCGATGACCCTTCGGGAGGATGATTGGGAATCTAGTATCGTGCGGAACGAAGATTGCCCCAGCGATTCGAGTGTCCATTCGCGCTACTCCCCATTCGTCGATGAACGGTGATAGCTTGTAAAGACGGCTACCTTGGTTGAGTTTCGATTTTCCTCCATCTTTTGTCATCTGGAGTCGAACCATCTCTTCCGGAAACTCAGCTAGCTGCGCCGATCGCCATAGGGTATTTTCAGCTCTATAGATTTCTTCCTGGGTAATGTGCGAGGATTGCAGTGGTTGTTTTGCCGCCTTGCGTCTACAGTTGTCTGTGAAGCGGTGGATGTATGCAACTGTTCTTTGGAGCCTCTCGAACTTCGAAAAGCGTTCCCAGTTAATGATTTCGTCAGGTTGCACTGCTATATGGATGTGACATGGTCGAGCTTCGGTTTCGGTTTCCTCTGGTTTTACTTGTTGTGGCCAAGCCTCCTCTGGTGCCCATAGAAACTCCGGGCCTTTGAACCAACGGCTGTCGGGTTTCAGGTTTGGTCCACTAGCCCACTTGGTTCCATCATCCGCGACGTTGATTTTCGATGGAACGTACCGCCACTCCTCAATGTTTGTCTTGGAGAGGATTTCTCCTATCCGGCAGGCGACAAACTGTCGATAGCGACGATGATCAGAATGGATCCACGAAAGGACGGTTTTTGAATCGGTCCAAATCACTCGTCGCGATATTGGGAGACTGTGACTGCTGCATAACGTTTTCATCAACCTACAGCCTATTAACGCCGCCTGCAGCTCCAGCCTCGGAATGGATAACGTTTTCAAAGGTGCTACTTTCGCTTTTCCTCCGACAAGTGCACACTGGAACTTTCCATGGATGGTGGCCCTCAAGTAGGCGACACAAGCATAGGCAGTCTCGCTGCCGTCGACAAATATATGCAAGTGCAAGTCCTCGATTTCTGATGCCGTTACGCCCGGAAAATAGGCACGAGGTATACGAACAGCTTTCAGGTCGTTGAATTTGGCTACCCACAAATGCCATCGTTCAAGGATTGGCTTGCCTACCACGTCGTCCCAACCAGCTTTTGTGCGCCATATATCCTGAATGATAACGCGGCCATGGATGAGGAAATGGGAAAGAAGCCCCAACGGATCAAACTGACTCATAACGCACCGTAAGCTCCCAAGTCGGTATCGCTGGAGAACACGAAGACATCCTCGGTTGCTCTCCATTGCATGCCTAGCACGCGTTCTGCTTCGGGACCGCCTTCACCGACGATCTTCGTTGCTCTCGCTTCGGTATCCCCAATCTGGCGGAGTACTGCGCCTGAATTCGAAAGCCAGTTGCGAATTGTGAATCCGCCTCGTTTATGCACCAACTTGACCTCCTCTACAACTTGACATGCTTCTTCCTCACTGTCGAAACTATGCAGGTAATCGTCGACATAATGCCGGCGCACAATCGCCTCCGCGGCCCTCGGATATTGTTCTGCTTGCTCGGCTGCATTCAAATTTTTTACGAACTGCGCCGAGCATGGTGAGCTAGTTGAGCCGAAGGTTGCTACGTCGATCACGAAGGTTTTCGGAGGACGCCCGGTTTCACCGGGCCAGACGAACAACTGACTGTAACGATCTGCTTGCCGTATCTTCAACTGATGGAACATTTCCATGATATCTCCCACGACTGCAATCTTCCGCTCACGGAATCCACAGAGAATATCTGGGAGAGGTTGGACTAGATCCGGTCCTTTTAGTAGCATGCTATTCAGGGATATGCCGTTCACTGTTGCTGCGGCATCCCACACGATGCGAATCTTGTTGGGCTTCTTGGGGTTTCGAACTATTCCAACCGGCAGATACCACAGTCTCCTTTGATCCGCTTCGGCTAGTTCCTCCTCCGTAGCTTCGTGAATGTAGCCCTTTTGCTGGTATTGCGCTATCTGCCGCTGGACTTTATCAAACAAGGATGAATCCGCGTTGAAACGGCGTTCCAAGCACCGTAGCCGTCGGACAGCCATAGCGTAATTATTGGGAAATTCTACATAATCGTAGCGCCACAGTAATCCAGTCTCGAAGCCGTTTTCGACTCTTCTAGTCGTCTGCTCGAGTATTGCCCTCGCTCGCTTGTCGTCGTTCGATTCGGGACTCTGATTCACCGAGACGCCCACGTTCTCGACCGTGAAGTATTGCTTCACTAGCTCGTGCAGGCTCCTGTCTACATCACAACCACAGATGTGCAAGTTGCAACTCGCAACGTTCGTCCCGTTTGGCATTGAGCCGTAGATCGCCCATCCGAGACGAGTTTTTGCTGCCACCGGCTCTCCCACGCAACCTTCGCGTATTTGTTGGGTGGCGGTGAGGTGAGTATTCTTGGCTCCAATGAGAATTCCTGGAGCTTTGGATTCGAAGTCTACGACCGGTAGCTTCCGCAGATGAGGGAAACGCTCGGCAAGCTCTTTATAGCACAACGTCTGCGCAGGTAGTGCAAGGGACTCGACCGTCCTGACGTCTTTTAGTGGATATCGCTTGCCTCCACTGATACCCGAAATCTCCACCTCTACCTGACGGGAGCCTTCTTCCTCACGGCTAACGTTGCTTGTCCAGGTTAGGCAAAGACGCTTTTCCGTGCCTTCAACCTGTAGTACGTCGGCTATTCCCTTTTCGAGGAGTGTGACGGACGATCCTTCGTCGATGAAAGCTAGCGTCTCAATACACCGTCCTTTGTTGAAGAGTCGCACCGGCAACATGCGAAACAGTGTCGAGCTCTGGACGTTGTGAGCATTCACACCTTCCGTTGCATCACTTCGCTGGCCTGCTCCGCCTCTTTGAGGTATTGGATGAGATGGATTGGTCGACGAACTGCCCGAATCGCCGTGCAGAAGCGGATGGTGTCGCATTTGACAACCTAGAACTTCACAGCGCGATGAGGACCGGCAGGGTTTTCTTCCGTGCTTCCCGAGGCAGATACGACACAAATAATAATTATGCACCACTTGCCAGCGGTCATCCCGGTCCATCTTTTTGAAGACGTCACAATCCTTCACTCGATGGTCTGGATTCCCGCAGACCAAACAGCTAATTTGCGAAGCTGCTTTTGGTGATTCCACCTTCGGGGCCTCGTCAGCTGTTGCGTCTGATGTAGCAGCATGAGCATTCACAAAACCTTTCAGCTTCTCCTCTCTCTTCTGCTTACTTCCCCTTGGATCCAACGTAAGAGTGACTTCAGCTGCTGCCGAGACCAGATTTGCCATGTACCGACCGAATACACGGAGGTCGACCGCCGCGAATTGTCGTTTGAACGCCACCCAGTCAAGCTTCAAATTTGCTGGCAGCTTATCCACAAGTTCTTGGAGCAGCACCGGGTTAGATAGATGTTGCACTTGTCCCGCCGCCTCCAAATGTTCGCTGAAGTTCTGTACCGCCATGCCGAAAGCCGCGATCGTGCACAAATTATCCGCTTTTGGTGCTGGAACATCGCGGATCTTCTGGAGCAGCGCGTATATTATTTGTTCTGGCCGCCCGTACAGCATCTGCAGCGTATGTATCACTTGTGGCACTGATGTAGGTAATAATAAACGACTACGAACTGCGGCACCCTTCAGGCACTGTTGGAGACGACCAAGGTTTTCAACGTTACTGTAGCCGCATGCTTCCGTGGAGGTGTTAAAAGCACTGAAGAACATGGGCCACTCTTCGGAATTGCCACTGAACAACGGTAAATCCTTCGGCATAACATGTCGCGCTGCGATTTGACGATGTGTAGGGGCTAGCTCGTCGATAATCGCAGCTGGTCCCATTTATCCACCAAGAGGTCCCATTTGCCCACCCAGAGGGATTTGCGGGAGGTATGGATTATGTTGCGGAAGCATCGATGGAAAGGAATAGGGGATGTAAGAGGGATATGCATTTATTGAACTGGCTACAGGATTCAGTGTTCCTACGCTACCGTAAGCATACTGCGAAGAGGCTACCTGACCTACTGGTGCGAAATTGTGTAAACTATTCGGTACCTGATATGGCTGACTCACGTGCCACGGTTGCATTGGATGACTTCCAATCTGTCCCACTGAGCTGATGTATGGTGGCAGGCACTGGGTGGAACTGGTAAAGCCTGTCACTGGATTGACCCAATTGATCGTGCTGACTGGCGTCGACGCCCCCGGTCCGTTTGCTCCTCTGCCAGGTTGAAAATCGTGGGAGAGGCTACCTTGCCCACTTGCATACCCACTCGTTGTCGGTTGGCTTAGTTGCGAGTTTGATTGCATCGACATCGTAGGAGAGATTATCCAAGAAGGGAGAACAGATGTACCTCCGAACAATGACGTGACCGCAGGTGACGATGGTGTTGTTTGTGGAATATTTTTTGTATTTCCAGCAGCGGAATGCTGCGGTCTGGTTCTGGAAGACGTTGCTGAGACCGTCACCGTTCTCGCCGGCGCAGAAGTTAGCTCATTCTGGCTGACGGCGACCTGATCCAAGCGATGTAACCAATCTCCAAGACTACCAGCCATCACATCCCTGTTGGTTGCTCCACACCTCGCATTGATGATGTCGTACCGCGCTTTCCACATCTCTTTCTCCAACTGCAGCTTACGTTGTTCCAACTGGATCGTCTGTTGCAGCTCAATTTCCCTTAGCAGGAATGCCTTCCGCTCTTCCAACAGTTTGAGGTTAAGCTGGGCGAGTTCCCCAATCGGCTTTGCTCCTTCGTCGGATCCGTTCGCGTTAGTTTGCCCGTGTGCAGGTTCGAGGCCAACCGAAACATTCGAATCAACACCGACGACGCTGTTAGCAGATTCGACGACGCATTTATGGCACATCCAATGTTCGTCCTTTCGCCCTTCATCGAAACCAGCACATCCGAAGTGCGACCATTTGCCGCATCCTTCGCATTGTACCATGTCATCGGCGTTGTTGGCGAGATCGCACATTTGGCAATCGAAACGATCCGTCTCCGGCATCCTGGTTTGCTACTTGCAACACGTTGCAACAAATCTTTGAGTTTGTTGGGGTTTTTTTCGGACGACTCTTTGCAGCACGCGGGAATTGTTGGTGAGCGAGCTCAAAGCTATAATATAATATATTCACATAATGAATTCAGATATGATTTACAATAATTCATCTCGACTTACATTTGGTCTCCTTGTTTTGTATACAGCGAAGCTTACTACAGGATGACTTAAATTGATTTCAATATTAATTTCTATTAACACTCGGATGGAACTCTACCTTTTTGTGGTTAGCAAAGATATGTATGAGGAAGACGTATGGGATTGTTATGACAGCTGTATTTCGACGGTTATCAGACGAACTGTCATGGAGCGATGCTGATGGTACTGAAATGCGCAGGGTGATATGAAGTGAACAGTGGCGTGATTTGCCCCCTCAACAAATACATTCGCACTCCTCAAACGTAAAATAATAACAGACTCCAAAAACCATCAAATACGAAAACAACTTCATGTTAAATGAAATATATGTTTGTATACATACATATTTTTTTAAATGGCTTAAATCTGAAGACTAGTTCGGATAAATTAATAGGATGCCCTGGTGCATTATCCAAAATTAGCAAAGCCATGTTTAAGTTATTGTCTCGCAAATATTTTTTCACTTCTGTACAATCCTCAAAATTAGCTTTAGTCATCCAAATATATAAATATATTAAAAGAGATAATTTGCATCAAGAAGCAAAGTTAATCGTTCTCTAGACACCTGATAACCAGGCGCAGAAAAAAAATGTACGTGCGATCTGGCATTCGCTTCCAATAAAGCCATGTTTCGTCTAGGTTAAACACTTGTTCTGGTTTATGATCACCTCTTTCAATAATTCTCTTTGAAATGTTAGCATATTCCTTTGATGCGGCCTCATCAGCGCTGCTGCTTAAATTTCATTTTTAAGTTCTTCTTCTTCTTCAATGGCAATAACGTTCCTAGAGGAACTTCGCCGTCTCAACGTAGTATTACTTGCGTCATTTTTATTAGTACTTAGTTGAGATTTCTATGCCAAATAACACGCCTTGAATGCATTCTGAGTGGCAAGCTCTAGAATACGCGTGATCGCAGGTCATATATCGTAATAAAAAATGGCCGTTATAGCGAAACATTTTAGGTCGTAAATCGAAAACGTGCCTTAACCCTTTCATTACGGCAGTGTGCTCCGCCGAAGTGCTACCCCTGTACGGAGTACTGCGCCGAAAAGTATGCATGTCGCGCTGGTGTGATCGAAGAGCAGTATGAATTTCATGTCGTCTAAAGACAACGCTCGTACACACAGCTCGTCGCGCGGATGTCGTCTATAAACGACGCTCGTAACGAAAGGATTAATGTAAGATGGCCGTATAAAGAGTGGTCGTATAGCGAGGTGTATTTTCAACACAATTGTTGAAAATAATTATTATTGATTGAATAACAAGCCCAAATGAAGGGTGGTCCATTCAACCGCATTATCGCAAGCCACGGCTTGTAGGAACGAGCGTACGATTCACGGTTCTTTATCAATGAACCGGCTCTTAAAAGAA
This sequence comes from Toxorhynchites rutilus septentrionalis, assembly GCF_029784135.1. Taxonomy (NCBI): domain Eukaryota; kingdom Metazoa; phylum Arthropoda; class Insecta; order Diptera; family Culicidae; genus Toxorhynchites; species Toxorhynchites rutilus. The sequence goes on along the minus strand of NW_026600157.1, from coordinate 380,292 downwards.
ACACGGTTCTTTTATGAACCGCTGTTCTTTTTTGAACCGTGGTTCTCAAATGAACGGCTCTTAAATGTATGTATTTTCAACACAATTGTTGAAAATAATTATTATTGATTGAATAACAAGCCCAAATGGAAGGGTGGTCCATTCAACCGCATTATCGCAAGCCACGGCTCGTCAGAACGAGCGTACGATTCACGGTTCTTTATCAATGAACCGGCTCTTAAAAGAAACACGGTTCTTTTATGAACCGCTGTTCTTTTTTGAACCGTGGTTCTCAAATGAACGGCTCTTAAATGAACCGCGGTTCAAAAAGAGCCACGGCTCAGAAAAGAACCGTGTGTTCTTTTTGAACGGTGGTTAATTTTTTTTGCTCTATTATAGTGAATTTCAACACATTTCGGCTGGTTCGTCACTTTTACTTCCATTTTATGGAAGAATGTCGGGAGCGAGAATTGAACTCGTGATCTCTGCGACAGAGGTATGGATGTTACCACTACGCCAGATCGCCTCCTCCCAAAAATAATGTTAATTTTTATAACATCTAAAACTAAACAAACTAAAATTGCAAATCTTCAAATTGAAAATGGCGACAATTGTTTACGAACTTCTACTTTCTAACTGGGACAAGATCCCGTTAACGTTCGTCCAGCTAAAAAGCAGTCCAGTTAAACCAGGTTCAGTTATTGAATGATTACTGTAATTACGCGATTTAGATATATAAATCTGATACAAATGCTGTGCAACATGATGTTTACAATATTTGTGTCATAATCCTGAAATGGTCTGAATACGTTTAGTGGTAGATTGAAAATATAGTTCAAGATCATATTTTCGACTGGACAAACCAACATCATTTACCATATGCCTATATAAAATCACTCGTTAAAGTCGTCTTTTATCTTAATGCTTCAAATGTAGGAAATTTCACACGCGGGAAAAAATGTTCCAATCTTTACTTTTTGACGAAAATCTGTACCCTGTACGGTATAAAATCTGTACCAAAAATAACGAAAAACTCTGTACCTTTCTAGAATAATCTATACGTGTAGTAACACTGCTTGTGACTTTACACATTTTCTGATCGGTTGTTTCTGTTGCAGTTGTTTTCGGGCGTTAATTAACACTTTGGCGACACCACAGTGGTTACGTACGAAAACTAGCGTCCGACTGCCGGCGACATCACAGTGGTTACGTGCGCTTAGTGTCTCACTGGCCGGCGACAGCACTTTAGTATCGTTTGAATTCTGTTGGGATTTTGTTTAGGTAACATTAACCTACACACGCCTACAAGTTTTTTTATTTTTTATAAATAGGGGAGGTGGAGAAATACGGACATATTAAGAAGAACTTCAATTATATCTTTCGAAACTCATATTTCTCCAAACTTAAATACAGTTCCTTACATTTCAATATACTGTTTTACGAATTATTCGGCCGAATGTTTTTCAATGTTTTTACTAAAATTAAAACAGACCGGAAAGTAGAACATTTTTCGAAGATTATGTGGGAGAAATATGGACAGTTTTGTAATATTTACGCATGTATATGGTCGAAATTTAATGAAAGTGAGAAATAGCAAACTCAATAAAAAATAAAATATCTACCAAAAAAAAACAAGATTTCTAAAACCGGACAATCCATGATCAAAAGTGGATAATACATGATTTCTCTTTGAAGAAAAACATTGACATTATTACCAACTAGAGACTTGGGGATTTTCAACAAACCTAAACCTGATTACATATGATTTTCACGAAGAAAGATCAATTTGCATTTAATAGTTGCGTGAAAACATGCAAAATCGGACAAACCAACATCATTTACCTTATATGTTAGCATATCAAATTAATATATATCTGCGTATACCACCGGTGATCAGGCATCGGAACACTCGCATCGATTTCCACTCAGCGCGGGTAAACGATAGCAGACGAGTAGCAGTCGTCTGCTATCGTTTACCCGCGCTGCGTTATTTTGTTCCTTCATGTGTGACTGTCGATCGCCCCACATCGCACTCAGCGAATGCTAAATGAGTGAGTAGGATGCATTGCTTCCATACTTTACCTTCCTCACTCGCTCTGATGCATAGCGTGGTCTATTCCGTCAGACACTCGCTCGCATCCCCCTCCGAGGCAATAAAAGTTTGACTCGCACGGCAAAACGAGGGGCATGATTATTTGCGATCGTGAATTTGGACCGAGTTACTTCGGATAGTTCACAGAGAGGCAAACGATTAGTTCGCATTGAGCAGCCAGTGCAGGATGGTGGATTAGAGATGGGCAAAACAGTTCACTTTGATGAACGGTTCACTCACTAACCGTTCATCTACGTGAATCAGTTCTTTTGAACCGTTCTTTCGTTCAGCGGTATTAAGAACAACATAGAATGTTGGCTGGAACCCAACTGTAGTATCGCGTCCTCCTACCTCGCTGGTCGTAACACCAATCCCTTGCTGATACTGCTCCCCGATTCATCTTCGGTATGTTCTCACTACTACACTCTCAGTAAACCAAAGTATGTTAATCGGAAAGGTAACTCTATTTTAACCGAGACAAAGATTCTTGATGACTAATATACTACAATCCCCCCCTTGGAATAAAAATGAATAAAACTATTACCTTTTGAGTTATTTATTTTAAACACTTTTTACATTTTAATGAGCAATATAATCATCATATTTACTGGGAGCTTTTCGTATTCTTTTCATGTGTACTCCTGCAGAAGAAGGATCGATAGGATCATCATCTCGGACCTGTGGCTCGGAAACGGAGCCATCTTGCGGATCCTCTAAATCTTTATGTTCAACGCTGACTAATACTTTCTTCAAATGAGCTGAGTTTCGCCTGTACTCTTTACCAGAGCTTGTAGATTTTATAATTGTATCAGATCCAACTTTGCTCTGCACGATGTACTCCTCGTTACTGAAGTTAGTATCCAGCTTATTACTCTTCCGCATACGTTTCGCCAGTACCGTATCACCCTCCTTAATTTTGGAGCTTTTGGCCTTTCGCTTACCATCTCCATATTCCTTTCCTTTTTGTTTTACCACTGCATCACGCTCACGTACTGCGCCATCCTCGTTGAAGATCATGATCGATGGTACCTTGCTTTTGATGCGCCTTCCAAACATAAGTTCTCCCGGTGGTTTCCCTGTAGATGGATGCTTCGTCGAATGATACGTCAATATGTAATCACGCAATTCCTTTCTCCAATCCAGACCCAACTCCTGTGCGATACGGAGTCGTTTCAGAATTGATCTATTCTGCCGCTCTACCTCTCCGTTCGACTGGGGCCAGTAAGGGATTGTATTCACAATTTTGAATCCAGTTGACTCACAAAACTCTTTTAACTCTGTGCACTCAGCACTAAACTGAGGAGCATTATCTGCCCTAATAAACGATGGGATGCCGAACCTTCCGAACATAATAGCCAGTTCTCTAATCACATCGTTTGCTGTGGTGGACTCCATCTCGCAAACCTCGATAAATCTAGAATAATAGTCAATCACTACGAACAGACTTTGTCCATCCGGCAATGGACCAAGAAAATCTACCGCCAGTGTGTGCCAAGGATATGACGGAAGTTGACTGCGCGACATAGTTTCCGGTGGATCTGGTGCTGCCACAAGAGTGCATCCTCTACAGCCTTTTACGTAGTTCTCAACATCTGCATCCATTTTCGGCCACCAAACATTTGACCTTAAATGATTCTTCATCATCGTTATTCCCGGGTGACCATCATGGGCGGCAGACAACACTCTATTCCTTAGAGATCTCGGAACAACAATCCGATCCCCTCTGAGCAAAACATCTTCAAACTGTCACAGCTCATTTGTCACCACCCGGTATTCAATAGGCAAGTTATCTGGGTCCTTGAGTAGAGAATCCAAGACGCTTTTGATTTCAGGGTCCGATACTGATGCATCTTGGATTTCTTTCCACGTAAGGGCTGTAGAAGAAAGAGCTGACATAGTTACTTCTTGAATCATTATCTCTTCGTTAACGTCGAATGGTCTGGGAGTTTGTACCGCCAGGCGGGAAAAGGAATCAGCGACGTTTTCTTTGCCCGCGATATGTATCACCCTGTAGTCAAATGTTTGTAGCCTTAATACCCAGCGTTCGATTCGTGCGCACGGCTTGGAACGGATTGCAAACAAAAACGCCAATGCTTTGCAATCAGTCATAATATCGAACGATCTCCCTAGCAAATAAAACTGAAAACGCTCTACTGCCCAGACAATAGCCAGCGCCTCTTTTTCAGTCTGGCAGTATCTACGCTCAGTTTCGGTCAACGATTTGGAAGCGAAACTTACTACGCGATGCTCATTATGTCGATTGAACTGAACTAGCAGTGCCCCTAACCCATACGGACTTGCATCAACAATGACGGCCGTTCTATCTTCTAATCTGTAGAATCCCAGATTTTGGACATTACTTAAAGCCGATTTAATCTCGTTGAAAGAATCACCCTGTTCTTTTGACCATTCAAATTTGACATCCTTTGCTAACAACTTTCGTAGAGGCTGATCTATGGTTGCCAAATTCGGTATGAACTTATTCATGTAGTTGGCTAAGCCAAGGAAACTGCGGAGCTCTTGTTCATTTTGAGGTTCACGAAAAGATAGCAAAGCTCGCATCTTCGTGGCAGATGGCCGGATCCCTTTACTAGAAATTCTGTGTCCCAGGAAGTCTAGCTCGGTAACACGAAACTGGCATTTTTCCCAGTTGAGTGCCACATTTCGACTTTTCAAACGAAACATCACCTGAAATAATTCATACTTTGTAAGGAATCGCCATTTACTGAATAAAACAAGCTCTAGTCGAAATCCATCAAATCTACTTTATTGTTAATCAAAAACATGTTAAATTACCTCACTGAGCCGTGCGTCATGCTCCTCCATATTTTTTCCTTCGATGATGACGTCATCGAGGTACCAGGCTACACCCTCACACCCGGCTAGAATCTCATCCATAGCCTTTTGGAAGAGCTCTGGTGCAGTCACCAAACCGAAGGGCATCCGTTTGAAACGGAACAGTCCTCGTCCCGTGATGAAGGTGGTCACGTCCTTAGATTCGTCGTCGAGCTCGATTTGCAAGAAGGCCTCCTTTATGTCCAGTTTACTCCAGATTGTGCCTCTACCTAGGCGCGCAATGTGATCATCAACCACCGGCATAGGATGATGCTCCCTGAGAACCGCCTCGTTCACACGGCGAAGGTCCAAGCACAACCGCACCTCACCGTTTGCCTTTCCTACAACGACGAGTGGGGATACCCAGGTGGTAGGCCCTTTTTTCGGCTCAATAATGTCACGTCGAAGTAGCTCGTCCAACTTCTTGTTGACAGCTGCTTCCAAAGGCAAAGGTAAGCGGCGTATAGGTTGAAACACAGGAACCATGTTCGGATCCATGTGAATGAACGCTTTGACATCCTTAATAGTCGAGAAAGGCAATGGTGCATCGTCGACCTGATTAATATTCAATCCAACTTTAAGGATTCCCAAGCTCTTTGCCGTAGTGTCACCGAGGAGGCAACGCTGTCCACCCTCGACGACTAGGAATTCAGCCTGCATTGTTTTCTCGCCAACCTTTAACTCCGCTACAAACGTCCCCAAAATCTTCAACGGATCGTTATTTCCGTAGGCCTTGAGAATCCTGGTGCTTCCTTTCGTGGATGAAATCAATTTTACGCGTTCCTCTTTCAGTTTCGACCAGGCAACATTGCTGATCAAATTTGCGTCGGCGCCGGAGTCAATAAGCATGTCCACATCAACGCCACCGATGCCGCACGTCAGAACATTGCTCTCATTGCCGGAATAAAAAGCATAGTATACCTTGTCCTGCTCATCTTCCTCCTTGGCGTTGCTTCCAACATTAGGAATCTGCTTTTCATCCTCAACCGCCCGAACTTGGTTACTGCCCTGAACAGGCGCAGTATGCTGTTTCTGCTTACGGCACAGACGTTCGAAGTGGCCATAAATTTGACAATTTCTACACTGTTTGCCACGAGCTGGGCACAACTTCGAAGCGGCCAGATGATCTGCCCTGCCACAGTTGTAGCACGCTTTATTCCGCGCCGGATTGGACTTTGCCGATGTACCTCTGTTGATCGCAAATCGTTCCTTCGACGGACCCACTCGACAAATCTTTTGCGGTGGCTCGTTCATTTCCTCGATTTGATGGTCCACACCTTCCAATGATATTCCCAGAGCTTCAATCTCGGCGAATGGCAAGTCTTTGAGCAAAATCCTTCTTCTAACCTCGTTCGAATTGCATCCCTCTACCACCGCATCGGTGAGGAAAATATCCGTTAGGATTTCTTCAATTTCGCCTCCGTAACGCTCAAAACCGCATTCCGAAACTTGTTGCTTCAATCGGATTATGAAGTCAGCAAATCTCTCTCCGGATTTCTGTTTGAGCTGGCGTAGCTTGCGACGTTCTGATGTAGTTTGGTGCCGAGGCTCAAAAAACTCATCCAATTTATCGACCGCTGCATCGTACCATTTTGGAACAAGGGAAACAACTGGCATATGGTCACGATCCTTCAGGTTCTTGAACACGGTTTGAAGCGCTGGTCCACCCAGATGCAGTAGCTTCGCCTTCATTACCTGCTGATCCATTACTCCGTATGCCGCAAAGTAACACTCCAGAGATTCCTTCCAAGATCTCCATTCCTTGGCCAACTTGCCTGTCTCGATCTGGTTGCACCTGAACGGTGGCACCGGACGTGAATCTTCCATCTGGAATTGGAACAAACACAACCACCATTTAGAAACCTCTTCCAGGTCCCTAGCTTAGGCACCGACTTCATTCCAAACCCTCTCTCGGTTTTCATTGATTCGTGGAAAATTCTGGAAATTTTCGCATGTTTCATGTTTTGTATCGGAAAATTCTGACAATTTTCACCACTCCAATCAACCAGTACATGGAAAATCCCTGAGATTTTCGCCAATTTCAGGAGAGTCTATCCTGGAAAACCCTTACCGGCTTTCGCAAAAAAAAAAAAAATCTCGGGGAAAACTTTTTTTTTTTTTTTTTTTTTTTTCCCGCTAACCTCCAAAAAAAAATCACTCAACATGAACAATCGCATACTTCAAGCAGAATTCTTGGAATTCATCCAACGCCGCTGCTGTTGGGATAGGATTTAACGCACTCGAAATTTCTCCCCAAAAGAGAATATTGTTTGCTAATTAAACGCCCAACATTCCCGTAATGGCACTTTCCAGTGTTTTATATAGATTTTTACAATTTTCCGCTATGCTTACCATGTTCTTTTTTTTTTTCGCAATTTAATCCCTCCAAGTCGCCAGGTTGTAGTATCGCGTCCTCCTACCTCGCTGGTCGTAACACCAATCCCTTGCTGATACTGCTCCCCGATTCATCTTCGGTATGTTCTCACTACTACACTCTCAGTAAACCAAAGTATGTTAATCGGAAAGGTAACTCTATTTTAACCGAGACAAAGATTCTTGATGACTAATATACTACACCAACATCAATAGACAGCTATCAATTGATATCGTTGGATTGGATAGTGTACGTATGGTATTTATGTAATAATTTGATCCGCACAAAATATGTGCAATTTTTTATATTCTTTTTGGACAACACACTGGTTCCATGTAAGATTACATATTTCATAATATAAAAAATCAACAGCGATTTTCACTAACAATCAATCATACAAACAATCACAATAACACGTACACGCAATAGGCCAATCAATGAATTGAAAGCCACGAAAAAACTTTTTTCTCAACATGCCCTCACTATAAAATTTTATGATTACCTAATCCATGAATCGCCCCAGCTTCCCCCAGATTTTTTTCTGATAATCACGAAATATATGAATGTTAGGCGGAATTGAAAGAATACATGTAATTGAAAATATATATTTTTGCTTTTAAAACTACACAAATATTTGCTACTTTTAACACAAAATTGAGTATACATTAACAAAATAAACCCTGCGTTAGATGCATTTTGCTCATCATGACAATATCGTTTTATTTTCCTTACAAGCGTTCTCGTTATATTTGTTCATTCCGTCCAGCGCAAATCAGTTCAGCTGCACTAGTTCGTTCGCAAACAGTTCGCCCGCAAACACTTCGTTCTCAAACAGTTCGTTCCCAAACAGTTCACTCTCAATCAGTTCTTTCCCATACAGTTCACTTCGTACCGTTCGTGAACGGTTTGCCCATCTCTAATTTGGTTTAGTTGAACACTGTGATATTTTAGTGGCTGGGATTCCATCGTGCAGTCATCGGGTGTGGACGCGTTTTCAGTCGCTCCGCATATATTTTCGTTCAGGATCGCTTGATTTAGTTTAACGTGACCAAACGTGTTTGATTCTCCACGCGTTATCTTTTAACAACATTTAAATTATAGTCATATATAGTGTGTAATTGGTATGAAACAAAGATTTTCATGTTGTTATGATTTGTGATGGAGAGCAACTTTGCATCAGAAGTTTCCAGAAGCATTGATGCATTTGATGATATGGTGTTATATGTGGCTGTTTTTGTTGTGTTCTCTCTCGCGCTTTCTTTTTGTGTGCGTCTACAAAGATTTGATTGCCGTTATAGTAGTAGTAGTAGCAAGTAAAAGAAATTGTTGGCTCTCATACGCGCTGGAAGAAAAATATTATGCGCCTAGTGTCGGCTGATTTGTACAGTTTCATGTTTAATGGCCTTAGTAATCTCGTCGCTTTTTTAGCAGTCCAGTAGAATACACTTGTTTTACCTGAATAATAGAACCGAAAAAATGGTAGTGAAAATTGATTGTTCGGCGAAGAAAAGTGTTTTGTGTGTAAATAGTTTTGCTTTCATTCGTCTAAATCACGTTCTCAAGTGTTCATTGCGTCGCGTGTGATATGTGGAATAGATCTCTGAAGCTATACAGAAATGTAGCTTAGTGGTAAAGTGTGCGCGAGTGTATTTTTATTAGAGATGGGCAAACCGTTCATGAACTGATCAAAAGAACGAGTTCACCCAAAAGAGTGAACGAAATGACGTTCCTTCACATCAAACAGGCTCAAAACAAAAGAATTCTGATACTGGAAATACGTTGTCTAGCAATGAAAGCACGTCTGTTGTCGATGAATTGAAAGGTATGTACAATAGAACAATCAATTTTTTTATTCTTCTAATTTGTTGATTCGTATGTTGTAATTTAAAAACCAAAGATTGTTTAAAGCACTGGTTGGAAAACTTATGAAGCGATCGCCGTTGACGTATTCTATGACCAAAACCGCGTTCTCTCTCGACCTCTCCGTCATTGGTTGATTGGATAACAACTCGACAAATATTTGGATTTTTGAAATATTTTGAGCGTATCAGTGGTGCAATGAGTTTGTTCTCTATGATCGGAAAAATTACCGACTGGACCATTTTTGGATCCATTACATCACGGGAACACCAAGCCAAACTGATGCTATTGGATTACATCACGGGAACACCAAGCCGAATGCACCAAGTAAATGGGTGCGAATATTACTTCGCTCGGACGCATTCATACGCAAACAATTTTTCATGACTGTTCCATGCGAAAGCAGAACAGAAACCAATGCGAGTGAAAGTACTCACGCCTTGCGTATGTCTGCTTTTCGCGTTGACGGTGGAATGGTGTCATCTGGATACGACATTAGTTTGTATGAGACCAGCTATTCTCTATCAGATTAGTCGCCCTTAAAGAAGTTTTAAATTGCTAAAATTTGTATGAAATTTTTTTCTTGGTGTTATTTACCTATTAGACGTACGTCGTTATGACCCTAATTTAAACGATTTTCAGATTTTTCAGATATTCTCACCAGAAAAACATAACATTATAATATAAAATTATCTAGAGACACAATTTTTGCATGATATTTTTTCACTACTTGCAAGCAAAAGTGATTTTCATTTACATAGAGTACTAATTTGGTTTGGGAAAATTAATTCTCATTCATAATTTTGATTTTAAAAGTGTGTTCATTTCTACTGCAACCCCATATTGTCATGCCTACTCCTCCATTCCGTAATACAAAGCTCAATGCCCAAACACTCATGCAAGCGAGCAAAACAAATCACGGTTTCTTCATGTGCCTATATTTTGTGACCGTGTTCGGGAACACATTGCGATCACCAATCATCATCAATGAGCAAGATTGTTATGATTTCAATAGCTTGCTTTCAAAGCAATTTTTAAGCTTTTGAACCGATAAGTGACAATCATATAATTCGTTGACATTTTATCTCTTGGATGAAGTGATTATTATACCACTCCATCCAGCCGGTAAAGAGGTATTAACGTTAAAAACCTTGCAGTCCAGCGTCACTCTCTTGTTTTAGAAACTTTGAACTAACACCCCGGTACAGAAATGAAAGACGTAGTCAAAACCAACATCTTCTATACAATTTTCGACTCTTTTGAGTTGTGTTGGAAAAGTTCTAGAAAGGATAGTAAATCGACGCCTAAAGACCTTTTTAGAGTCTAATAAGCTGCTCGATCCAAGACAGTTCGCTTTTCGTGCGGGAAAATGCACAGAAGATCACCTCGAAGAATTACAGGCTATTGTACATGACGTTATTGAGAAAGATCACCACGCAGATGTGGCATCACTTTATCTAAGTAAAGCATTTGATCAGCATGGAGATATCCAGTATTGAAGAGTCTCTTCGACTGGGTGATCCGTGGAAGACTAGGTTTCTATGTGAAAAGTTTCCTAGAAAATAGAACTCAGAGCCATAGTCAACAACACAAAATCTTCATTGAAAATCCAAGAAAGGGGAATTCCCCAAGGCTCGGTTGTATCGCCAACCCTCTTCATAATTATTATGCAGTCCCTTTTTGCAAAAATTCCGGAAAATGTAAAAATTCTTGTCTATGCGACATTGTGCTAGTACTAGCGACATTGTGCTAGTACTAGTACTAGCGACAGCTATAAAAACTACTCAATAAAATGTTATTCCTTAGTCATAGCGTTTCATGTCATGAAAATCAATAGAATAAAATTTTATTGATATCAATACAATTATTATTTTTACGTTTAATGGGTGTATAATGTAAGTTTAAGCAACTTTAACATTGGGTAAGAAAATTGTATTGCAGAGCTCGGAACACTGCCACGGCCTATGCTTTCAAAAATAGTAAACGGAAAAGTATTACATTACATCAAAATGCCTCGGCCAACGAATATGTTCGAATATGCTCTCCAACGTGAATTAGGTTCACAACAATACGATCAACGAAGGAAAATATTAAGGAATTCACCTCTATTCCGGATCCCGAACGGGTTGAAATTGGCAAAATAATGCATTTTGTAACCCGTTCGACTTCTTCTTCTTCTTCTAAATCGTGGGACTTTGACAATCCCCACTGTCAAATGGCACAGCAACTTGCTATCAAGACGGGTCTATGGTACTAGGTGAGGCCGTTTCGCCACTAAGTTGGTAGGTGAGCGGTATATGAAAACAGCACGGAAGAAAGTAGAAGGGGAATTATTTGCTTGTAGCGTGAAAGAGATAGACTGATCACGAGCGAGCTTCAGCAATAGCGTATTGTGTTTCGTTTACAAACAAAACACAGTAGACTTTCAAGATGGCTGAAGAGTGGTTATAGCAAGTTGGCCCACCTTAGTATATACTTCTAGGCGCCTTGCTTGCTATAACGCCAGTCAGTTTTTCATTGGGAGTAGCTTTTGTTTATTTTCGTCTTGTCAAAAGGTGCAAAGAGCGGTTTAGATTTTCATTTCGATTTCTTTGAGAAATTTACAAATGTTTTTCAGAGTATCAATGTTTTTGTCGTCGAAAGCATCTTGGATTGAGAAATATTTGTCAAGGTTGTGTTTGTCGCTGTGTGTTACGTAGTTAATACAGTTGAAAATTATGTGTTCTGATGTGTTAAGGCAGTCGCAAAGCTGGCAGTAGAACTCATCTTTAATTTTCATCTTGCTCAGCCAGAATGGAGAATAATCGTGTCCGGCCAGTAGACGGTTTAGGGTTCTTATCTCGGTGTTGGTTAGTGGCAGGTTATGGAACCAAGATTTCGAATTAATCCCTGTCTGCAGTTTGAAAAACTTTCTTCCTTTGCCAAATTCTTGAGTGTAGTTTACATACCATTGTTGTATTTTTGTTTTTGGTTATTACTTTTTTGGTAATACTTTTTTACCCTCATGTATATTTTCAGGTGATTGCATCCAGAAATCTTTAGACGATATCTCACAAAATTCAGCCATTCGAAATGACGTTCCTTCACAACAAACAGGCTTAAAACAAAAGAATTCTGATACTGGAAATACGTTGTCTAGCAATGAAAGCACGTCTGTTGTCGATGAATTGAAAGGTATGTACAATAGAACAATAATTTTTTTTTATTCTTCTAATTTGTTGATTCGTATCTTGTAATTTAAAAACCAAAGATTGTTTAACACTATTCCTACCGACACTTCACGTATACCTATTCCTACCGCGACCGGTCAAATGACCTGTCTTCCACAACTTATATTTTTCAATATTGAATGCAGACCAATAGCCAGTTTACCAGTATAAAAATATATTTTCTTTTATTCAAGAGTACATAATCTACATTTCATTCTTTTTCGTCGCATTTTTTACAAATGGGCTTCTCAACTGTACATTTTCCGCATACGTACTTTTTACATTTTAGACAGATTTTGTTCGTCTTATTATCTTTACAATACCTTATCTGACATGTTTTCCGTTCACGAGAACCTGTACTTGTACTTGCGATGGGTATTGGTTGATTTTCTTTGCCGAGCTCTCGTTGATATTCGATGGCAAGTTCTTCTGCCAATTGGAATAGAAATTCCTGTCTTGTAATTTCTCCTCCCGCAGTTTCTTTATATAACACCCATGCATTTATCCCGGCTAAATCCAAGATATTAAAAAATACTTGCAAAGGCCATCTCCGAGATTTAGATTTTACCGAATAATTTCTGGCCATTTGATCGGTCACATCTACGCCAAATTTGGTGCTATTATACAATTGAATTGTCTCCGGTGTTCGGGTGTCGTTTTCTTCAACTTGTACGGAGTTGTGCATTGAACTGAGAATTAAAACTTTCTTTCTTGATTTGGCTTTGTAAATTGTCAACATACAATTATTTGAGCGATAGAATTTGCTTGAGAAAAGTGCCATGTCGTCGTTTTTCAGTTTTGCTAGTTTTGGTAGCTCTTTCCTATTTGCTCTAATTGTTCCAACAATCGTAGTTTTTTTTTTGCTAAAAGTTTTGTTGCTAAAGGTAGGCTTGTAAAAAAGTTGTCTGTGGTTATATTTCTTCCACATCCTACATACGGTTCTGCTAATTTCATAGTGACAAACTCTCCAAGAGGAACTGAGGGTTCTCTACTTTCATCTTTTCCCAAATATGGAAAGCCGTTTATTATATATTTTCTGCGTACATCGGATGCTAACCAAAATTTTATACCAAATTTGTCCGGTTTATTGGGCATGTATTTAGTGAATCTACACCTTGCTTTCGTTGGAAACAATTGTTCGTCAATAGTAATGTATAGTCCTGGTTTATAACAATTTTGACTGTTGTAAATAAACTTGTACCAAACTTCGGAAATCATAGCGAATTTATCAGTTTGTAACCGTTGGCTTCGTTGATTTCTGTCGTCAAATCGAATAAATCTCATAATCTCCGTAAAGTCATGTCTACTCATAGTATTTGAGAAAAAAGGCGGGCCCCACTTTTTATTCCACAGAAGTGCTATATCTATATTCTTAGCCTCATATGCGCCGCGTGCATACAGAATTGCAAAAAATGCATATAACTTTGCAGTAGACAGTTCCCATTTATATCCCAACACTCTAAATGCCTCTGCCTGTGTGCACTTTCTTATAAGTTCGATTATATTCTTATCAATTATCACACAAAATGCCGTCCTAACTTCGCCTTTCATAATATTACGTTTACTGTACCCAGTCGGACCTGATGTTTCCCTAAAAATATTATGACCAGGTGCTCTTCCAGGATTAGACCCTATTTTTACTTCCTGCCAAACAGTTCCGTCCATCGCAATTTCGCTTGCCTCTTCCTCATTCTCACTATCGGAACTAACTAAAAATCTCCTGCTCTTTCGTCGTCTACGTACGTTCGAAATATTCTCTTCGTTCTCATCGGTTTCGAGTCGGTTTCAAATGGATCATAATTTTCCGTATTGTCGTTTTCCATATCCAGAATTTCCTGATCATCTTCAGAACATTCTGCATCGATATCATTTATTCTCTCTAATAATACATTCGCACTCCTCAAACGTAAAATAATAACAGACTCCAAAAACCATCAAATACGAAAACAACTTCATGTTAAATGAAATATATGTTTGTATACATACATATTTTTTTAAATGGCTTAAATCTGAAGACTAGTTCGGATAAATTAATAGGATGCCCTGGTGCATTATCCAAAATTAGCAAAGCCATGTTTAAGTTATTGTCTAGCAAATATTTTTTCACTTCTGTACAATCCTCAAAATTAGCTTTAGTCATCCAAATATATAAATATATTAAAAGAGATAATTTGCATCAAGAAGCAAAGTTAATCGTTCTCTAGACACCTGATAACCAGGCGCAGAAAAAAAATGTACGTGCGATCTGGCATTCGCTTCCAATAAAGCCATGTTTCGTCTAGGTTAAACACTTGTTCTGGTTTATGATCACCTCTTTCAATAATTCTCTTTGAAATGTTAGCATATTCCTTTGATGCGGCCTCATCAGCGCTGCTGCTTAAATTTCATTTTTAAGTTCTTCTTCTTCTTCAATGGCAATAACGTTCCTAGAGGAACTTCGCCGTCTCAACGTAGTATTACTTGCGTCATTTTTATTAGTACTTAGTTGAGATTTCTATGCCAAATAACACGCCTTGAATGCATTCTGAGTGGCAAGCTCTAGAATACGCGTGATCGCAGTGCAAGTCGGAGGAAATTTCTTTGACGAAAAATTCCCCCGACCAGAACGGGAATCGAACCCGAACACCCGGCATGTTAGTTATGACGCTAACCACTCGGCCACGGGAGCACGGTCATTTTTAAGTTAGGCAAATTAAATCTATTTTTAATTTTTTCAAACCATTCTCGGCTTATTTGGAATGTGACATCTTTAATTAACAGAGCCATTCTTCAAATTTTCGAAAATAAATTACGCAAGATTGGCAACATGAAAATATATCGTAATAAAAAATGGCCGTTATAGCGAAACATTTTAGGTCGTAAATCGAAAACGTGCCTTAACCCTTTCATTACGGCAGTGTGCTCCGCCGAAGTGCTACCCCTGTACGGAGTACTGCGCCGAAAAGTATGCATGTCGCGCTGGTGTGATCGAAGAGCAGTATGAATTTCATGTCGTCTAAAGACAACGCTCGTACACACAGCTCGTCGCGCGGATGTCGTCTATAAACGACGCTCGTAACGAAAGGATTAATGTAAGATGGCCGTATAAAGAGTGGTCGTATAGCGAGGTGTATTTTCAACACAATTGTTGAAAATAATTATTATTGATTGAATAACAAGCCCAAATGAAGGGTGGTCCATTCAACCGCATTATCGCAAGCCACGGCTTGTAGGAACGAGCGTACGATTCACGGTTCTTTATCAATGAACCGGCTCTTAAAAGAAACACGGTTCTTTTATGAACCGCTGTTCTTTTTTGAACCGTGGTTCTCAAATGAACGGCTCTTAAATGTATGTATTTTCAACACAATTGTTGAAAATAATTATTATTGATTGAATAACAAGCCCAAATGGAAGGGTGGTCCATTCAACCGCATTATCGCAAGCCACGGCTCGTCAGAACGAGCGTACGATTCACGGTTCTTTATCAATGAACCGGCTCTTAAAAGAAACACGGTTCTTTTATGAACCGCTGTTCTTTTTTGAACCGTGGTTCTCAAATGAACGGCTCTTAAATGAACCGCGGTTCAAAAAGAGCCACGGCTCAGAAAAGAACCGTGTGTCCTTTTTGAACGGTGGTTAATTTTTTTTGCTCTATTATAGTGAATTTCAACACATTTCGGCTGGTTCGTCACTTTTACTTCCATTTTATGGAAGAATGTCGGGAGCGAGAATTGAACTCGTGATCTCTGCGACAGAGGTATGGATGTTACCACTACGCCAGATCGCCTCCTCCCAAAAATAATGTTAATTTTTATAACATCTAAAACTAAACAAACTAAAATTGCAAATCTTCAAATTGAAAATGGCGACAATTGTTTACGAACTTCTACTTTCTAACTGGGACAAGATCCCGTTAACGTTCGTCCAGCTAAAAAGCAGTCCAGTTAAACCAGGTTCAGTTATTGAATGATTACTGTAATTACGCGATTTAGATATATAAATCTGATACAAATGCTGTGCAACATGATGTTTACAATATTTGTGTCATAATCCTAAAATGGTCTGAATACGTTTAGTGGTAGATTGAAAATATAGTTCAAGATCATATTTTCGACTGGACAAACCAACATCATTTACCATATGCCTATATAAAATCACTCGTAAAAGTCGTCTTTTATCTTAATGCTTCAAATGTAAGAAATTTCACACGCGGGAAAAAATGTTCCAATCTTTACTTTTTGACGAAAATCTGTACCCTGTACGGTATAAAATCTGTACCAAAAATAACGAAAAACTCTGTACCTTTCTAGATTAATCTATACGTGTAGTAACACTGCTTGTGACTTTACACATTTTCTGATCGGTTGTTTCTGTTGCAGTTGTTTTCGGGCGTTAATTAACACTTTGGCGACACCACAGTGGTTACGTACGAAAACTAGCGTCCGACTGCCGGCGACACCACAGTGGTTACGTGCGCTTAGTGTCTCACTGGCCGGCGACAGCACTTTAGTATCGTTTGAATTCTGTTGGGATTTTGTTTAGGTAACATTAACCTACACACGCCTACAAGTTTTTTTATTTTTTATAAATAGGGGAGGTGGGGAAATACGGACGTGCGCTTAGTGTCTCACTGGCCGGCGACAGCACTTTAGTATCGTTTGAATTCTGTTGGGATTTTGTTTAGGTAACATTAACCTACACACGCCTACAAGTTTTTTTTTATTTTTTTATTTTTTATAAATAGGGGAGGTGGAGAAATACGGACATATTAAGAAGAACTTCAATTATATCTTTCGAAACTCATATTTCTCCAAACTTAAATACAGTTCCTTACATTTCAATATACTGTTTTTCGAATTATTCGGCCGAATGTTTTTCAATGTTTTTACTAAAATTAAAACAGACCGGAAAGTAGAACATTTTTCGAAGATTATGTGGGAGAAATATGGACAGTTTTGTAATATTTACGCATGTATATGGTCGAAATTTAATGAAAGTGAGAAATAGCAAACTCAATAAAAAATAAAATATCTACCAAAAAAAAAAAAGATTTCTAAAACCGGACAATCCATGATCAAAAGTGGATAATACATGATTTCTCTTTGAAGAAAAACATTGACATTATTACCAACTAGAGACTTGGGGATTTTCAACAAACCTAAACCTGATTACATATGATTTTCACGAAGAAAGATCAATTTGCATTTAATAGTTGCGTGAAAACATGCAAAATCGGACAAACCAACATCATTTACCTTATATGTTAGCATATCAAATTAATATATATCTGCGTATACCACCGGTGATCAGGCATCGGAACACTCGCATCGATTTCCACTCAGCGCGGGTAAACTTCGCTCGGACGCATTCATACGCAAACAATTTTTCATGACTGTTCCATGCGAAAGCAGAACAGAAACCAATGCGAGTGAAAGTACTCACGCCTTGCGTATGTCTGCTTTTCGCGTTGACGGTGGAATGGTGTCATCTGGATACGACATTAGTTTGTATGAGACCAGCTATTCTCTATCAGATTAGTCGCCCTTAAAGAAGTTTTAAATTGCTAAAATTTGTATGAAATTTTTTTCTTGGTGTTATTTACCTATTAGACGTACGTCGTTATGACCCTAATTTAAACGATTTTCAGATTTTTCAGATATTCTCACCAGAACATAACATTATAATATAAAATTATCTAGAGACACAATTTTTGCATGATATTTTTTCACTACTTGCAAGCAAAAGTGATTTTCATTTACATAGAGTACTAATTTGGTTTGGGAAAATTAATTCTCATTCATAATTTTGATTTTAAAAGTGTGTTCATTTCTACTGCAACCCCATATTGTCATGCCTACTCCTCCATTCCGTAATACAAAGCTCAATGCCCAAACACTCATGCAAGCGAGCAAAACAAATCACGGTTTCTTCATGTGCCTATATTTTGTGACCGTGTTCGGGAACACATTGCGATCACCAATCATCATCAATGAGCAAGATTGTTATGATTTCAATAGCTTGCTTGTGACAATCATATAATTCGTTGACATTTTATCTCTTGGATGAAGTGATTATTCTACCACTCCATCCAGCCGGTAAAGAGGTATTAACGTTCAAAACCTTGCAGTCCAGCGTCACTCTCTTGTTTTAGAAACTTTGAACTTGTTAGGTACCCCGGTACAGAAATGAAAGACGTAGTCAAAACCAACATCTTCTATACAATTTTCGACTCTTTTGAGTTGTGTTGGAAAAGTTCTAGAAAGGATAGTAAATCGACGCCTAAAGACCTTTTTAGAGTCTAATAAGCTGCTCGATCCAAGACAGTTCGCTTTTCGTGCGGGAAAATGCACAGAAGATCACCTCGAAGAATTACAGGCTATTGTACATGACGTTATTGAGAAAGATCACCACGCAGATGTGGCATCACTTTATCTAAGTAAAGCATTTGATCAGCATGGAGATATCCAGTATTGAAGAGTCTCTTCGACTGGGTGATCCGTGGAAGACTAGGTTTCTATGTGAAAAGTTTCCTAGAAAATAGAACTCAGAGCCATAGTCAACAACACAAAATCTTCATTGAAAATCCAAGAAAGGGGAATTCCCCAAGGCTCGGTTGTATCGCCAACCCTCTTCATAATTATTATGCAGTCCCTTTTTGCACAAATTCCGGAAAATGTCAAAATTCTTGTCTATGCGACATTGTGCTAGTACTAGCGACATTGTGCTAGTACTAGCGACATTGTGCTAGTACTAGTACTAGCGACATTGTGCTAGTACTAGTACTAGCGACATTGTGCTAGTACTAGCGACATTGTGCTAGTACTAGTACTAGCGACAGCTATAAAAACTACTCAATAAAATGTTATTCCTTAGTCATAGCGTTTCATGTCATGAAAATCAATAGAATAAAATTTTATTGATATCAATACAATTATTATTTTTACGTTTAATGGGTGTATAATGTAAGTTTAAGCAACTTTAACATTGGGTAAGAAAATTGTATTGCAGAGCTCGGAACACTGCCACGGCCTATGCTTTCAAAAATAGTAAACGGAAAAGTATTACATTACATCAAAATGCCTCGGCCAACGAATATGTTCGAATATGCTCTCCAACGTGAATAGGTTCACAACAATACGATCAACGAAGGAAAATATTAAGGAATTCACCTCTATTCCGGATCCCGAACGGGTTGAAATTGGCAAAATAATGCATTTTGTAACCCGTTCGACTTCTTCTTCTTCTTCTAAATCGTGGGACTTTGACAATCCCCACTGTCAAATGGCACAGCAACTTGCTATCAAGACGGGTCTATGGTACTAGGTGAGGCCGTTTCGCCACTAAGTTGGTAGGGGAGCGGTATATGAAAACAGCACGGAAGAAAGTAGAAGGGGAATTATTTGCTTGTAGCGTGAAAGAGATAGACTGATCACGAGCGAGCTTCAGCAATAGCGTATTGTGTTTCGTTTACAAACAAAACACAGTAGACTTTCAAGATGGCTGAAGAGTGGTTATAGCAAGTTGGCCCACCTTAGTATATACTTCTAGGCGCCTTGCTTGCTATAACGCCAGTCAGTTTTTCATTGGGAGTAGCTTTTGTTTATTTTCGTCTTGTCAAAAGGTGCAAAGAGCGGTTTAGATTTTCATTTCGATTTCTTTGAGAAATTTACAATTGTTTTTCAGAGTATCAATGTTTTTGTCGTCAAAAGCATCTTGGATTGAGAAATATTTGTCAAGGTTGTGTTTGTCGCTGTGTGTTACGTAGTTAATACAGTTGAAAATTATGTGTTCTGATGTGTTAAGGCAGTCGCAAAGCTGGCAGTAGAACTCATCTTTAATTTTCATCTTGCTCAGCCAGAATGGAGAATAATCGTGTCCGGCCAGTAGACGGTTTAGGGTTCTTATCTCGGTGTTGGTTAGTGGCAGGTTATGGAACCAAGATTTCGAATTAATCCCTGTCTGCAGTTTGAAAAACTTTCTTCCTTTGCCAAATTCTTGAGTGTAGTTTACATACCATTGTTGTATTTTTGTTTTTGGTTATTACTTTTTTGGTAATACTTTTTTACCCTCATGTATATTTTCAGGTGATTGCATCCAGAAATCTTTAGACGATATCTCACAAAATTCAGCCATTCGAAATGACGTTCCTTCACAACAAACAGGCTTAAAACAAAAGAATTCTGATACTGGAAATACGTTGTCTAGCAATGAAAGCACGTCTGTTGTCGATGAATTGAAAGGTATGTACAATAGAACAATATTTTTTTTTTATTCTTCTAATTTGTTGATTCGTATCTTGTAATTTAAAAACCAAAGATTGTTTAACACTATTCCTACCGACACTTCACGTATACCTATTCCTACCGCGACCGGTCAAATGACCTGTCTTCCACAACTTATATTTTTCAATATTGAATGCAGACCAATAGCCAGTTTACCAGTATAAAAATATATTTTCCTTTATTCAAGAGTACATAATCTACATTTCATTCTTTTTCGTCGCATTTTTTACAAATGGGCTTCTCAACTGTACATTTTCCGCATACGTACTTTTTACATTTTAGACAGATTTTGTTCGTCTTATTATCTTTACAATACCTTATCTGACATGTTTTCCGTTCACGAGAACCTGTACTTGTACTTGCGATGGGTATTGGTTGATTTTCTTTGCCGAGCTCTCGTTGATATTCGATGGCAAGTTCTTCTGCCAATTGGAATAGAAATTCCTGTCTTGTAATTTCTCCTCCCGCAGTTTCTTTATATAACACCCATGCATTTATCCCGGCTAAATCCAAGATATTAAAAAATACTTGCAAAGGCCATCTCCGAGATTTAGATTTTACCGAATAATTTCTGGCCATTTGATCGGTCACATCTACGCCAAATTTGGTGCTATTATACAATTGAATTGTCTCCGGTGTTCGGGTGTCGTTTTCTTCAACTTGTACGGAGTTGTGCATTGAACTGAGAATTAAAACTTTCTTTCTTGGTTTGGCTTTGTAAATTGTCAACATACAATTATTTGAGCGATAGAATTTGCTTGAGAAAAGTGCCATGTCGTCGTTTTTCAGTTTTGCTAGTTTTGGTAGCTCTTTCCTATTTGCTCTAATTGTTCCAACAATCGTAGTTTTTTTTGCTAAAAGTTTTGTTGCTAAAGGTAGGCTTGTAAAAAAGTTGTCTGTGGTTATATTTCTTCCACATCCTACATACGGTTCTGCTAATTTCATAGTGACAAACTCTCCAAGAGGAACTGAGGGTTCTCTACTTTCATCTTTTCCCAAATATGGAAAGCCGTTTATTATATATTTTCTGCGTACATCGGATGCTAACCAAAATTTTATACCAAATTTGTCCGGTTTATTGAGCATGTATTGAGTGAATCTACACCTTGCTTTCGTTGGAAACAATTGTTCGTCAATAGTAATGTATAGTCCTGGTTTATAACAATTTTGACTGTTGTAAATAAACTTGTACCAAACTTCGGAAATCATAGCGAATTTATCAGTTTGTAACCGTTGGCTTCGTTGATTTCTGTCGTCAAATCGAATAAATCTCATAATCTCCGTAAAGTCATGTCTACTCATAGTATTTGAGAAAAAAGGCGGGCCCCACTTTTTATTCCACAGAAGTGCTATATCTATATTCTTAGCCTCATATGCGCCGCGTGCATACAGAATTGCAAAAAAATGCATATAACTTTGCAGTAGACAGTTCCCATTTATATCCCAACACTCTAAATGCCTCTGCCTGTATGCACTTTCTTATAAGTTCGATTATATTCTTATCAATTATCACACAAAATGCCGTCCTAACTTCGCCTTTCATAATATTACGTTTACTGTACCCAGTCGGACCTGATGTTTCCCTAAAAATATTATGACCAGGTGCTCTTCCAGGATTAGACCCTATTTTTACTTCCTGCCAAACAGTTCCGTCCATCGCAATTTCGCTTGCCTCTTCCTCATTCTCACTATCGGAACTAACTAAAAATCTCCTGCTCTTTCGTCGTCTACGTACGTTCGAAATATTCTCTTCGTTCTCATCGGTGTTCGAGTCGGTTTCAAATGGATCATAATTTTCCGTATTGTCGTTTTCCATATCCAGAATTTCCTGATCATCTTCAGAACATTCTGCATCGATATCATTTATTCTCTCTAATAATACTGTTGGGGTTTTTTCGGACGACTCTTTGCAGCACGCGGGAATTGTTGGTGAGCGAGCTCAAAGCTATAATATAATATATTCACATAATGAATTCAGATATGATTTACAATAATTCATCTCGACTTACATTTGGTCTCCTTGTTTTGTATACAGCGAAGCTTACTACAGGATGACTTAAATTGATTTCAATATTAATTTCTATTAACACTCGGATGGAACTCTACCTTTTTGTGGTTAGCAAAGATATGTATGAGGAAGACGTATGGGATTGTTATGACAGCTGTATTTCGACGGTTATCAGACGAACTGTCATGGAGCGATGCTGATGGTACTGAAATGCGCAGGGTGATATGAAGTGAACAGTGGCGTGATTTGCCCCCTCAACATTCCCCTACCCGTAATGCACGTCCATCGAGTCCGGTGGTACTGCGTTACTTCCTGCTTCAGTGTTTTCCGAGGCCTTGATGTTCAAGATGGCAACCCGAGTCACTGGTCGTCGCATCACTCCTCCTGACGTCTTCACTTGAACTTGTCTGCTTCGCCCATCTCTCCCCTTTATTACGGAAACAATACGTCCTCGCAGCCATCCGTTTCGGACAGACGGATCCACGACGACAGCTAGGTCTCCAACTTTCGGTTCTTTCACCTCTCCGTACCATTTGGTACGACCAGCAATGGTCGGGAGATACTCTCGCACCCAGCGGCTCCAAAATTGGTCCACGAGGTTAGTGGTCAGTCTCCAGTTGGTCCGAACAGATTCAGAACATCCAGATATAGGCTTCGGAGGTTGAGTAACTCCCTGCGAGCTCAGCAGCAGAAAATGATTTGGCGTGAGAGCTTCTTGCGATTCCGCTTCCAGTGATACAAATGTCAGAGGTCTAGAGTTGACTATCCCTTCCGCTTCGGTCATCAATGTGAGAAGAGTTTCGTCGTCTGGGTTTCTGCTGCTATTCAGGGACGAAAAGGCGATCTTGATCGACCGGACGAGCCTCTCCCACGAACCACCCATGTGGGGAGCGGACGGAGGATTGAATACCCACTTGGTGGCAGCGTTGGTGAACACGGCGGATAGCTGTTGGTTCATATCCAGGATCTGATGCTGTAGCTCACGGTTGGCTCCGAGGAAGTTGGTGCCGTTATCACTTCTAATCTCCAAGGGTGATCCACGCCGCACTACGAATCGTCGTATCGCCATCTTACAGGCATCAGTGGAAAGGGAGTGTACCACCTCCAAATGGACGGCCCGAATGGTGAGGCACGTAAACAGCGCCACCCATCGTTTGGCCAGAGAACGTCCGACCTTGACTTGAATGGGACCGAAGTAGTCCAGTCCAACATAGCTGAACGGTCGAGTATATGGACTGAGTCTCGCATCAGGAAGTGGTGCTTCACGTGGGCACAGCGGTTTTGCCTTTGACACTCTGCACTGCATACAGGTTCTGGAGAGTTTCCTGACTAGTGCTCGGAGACAGGGTACGTGAAATCGCTGGCGGACCTCGTTGATAACGGTTTCATTGTTCGCATGCAGATAATGTCGGTGATACCACTCTACGACCAGGTTGGTGAGGCGATGACCCTTCGGGAGGATGATTGGGAATCTAGTATCGTGCGGAACGAAGATTGCCCCAGCGATTCGAGTGTCCATTCGCGCTACTCCCCATTCGTCGATGAACGGTGATAGCTTGTAAAGACGGCTACCTTGGTTGAGTTTCGATTTTCCTCCATCTTTTGTCATCTGGAGTCGAACCATCTCTTCCGGAAACTCAGCTAGCTGCGCCGATCGCCATAGGGTATTTTCAGCTCTATAGATTTCTTCCTGGGTAATGTGCGAGGATTGCAGTGGTTGTTTTGCCGCCTTGCGTCTACAGTTGTCTGTGAAGCGGTGGATGTATGCAACTGTTCTTTGGAGCCTCTCGAACTTCGAAAAGCGTTCCCAGTTAATGATTTCGTCAGGTTGCACTGCTATATGGATGTGACATGGTCGAGCTTCGGTTTCGGTTTCCTCTGGTTTTACTTGTTGTGGCCAAGCCTCCTCTGGTGCCCATAGAAACTCCGGGCCTTTGAACCAACGGCTGTCGGGTTTCAGGTTTGGTCCACTAGCCCACTTGGTTCCATCATCCGCGACGTTGATTTTCGATGGAACGTACCGCCACTCCTCAATGTTTGTCTTGGAGAGGATTTCTCCTATCCGGCAGGCGACAAACTGTCGATAGCGACGATGATCAGAATGGATCCACGAAAGGACGGTTTTTGAATCGGTCCAAATCACTCGTCGCGATATTGGGAGACTGTGACTGCTGCATAACGTTTTCATCAACCTACAGCCTATTAACGCCGCCTGCAGCTCCAGCCTCGGAATGGATAACGTTTTCAAAGGTGCTACTTTCGCTTTTCCTCCGACAAGTGCACACTGGAACTTTCCATGGATGGTGGCCCTCAAGTAGGCGACACAAGCATAGGCAGTCTCGCTGCCGTCGACAAATATATGCAAGTGCAAGTCCTCGATTTCTGATGCCGTTACGCCCGGAAAATAGGCACGAGGTATACGAACAGCTTTCAGGTCGTTGAATTTGGCTACCCACAAATGCCATCGTTCAAGGATTGGCTTGCCTACCACGTCGTCCCAACCAGCTTTTGTGCGCCATATATCCTGAATGATAACGCGGCCATGGATGAGGAAATGGGAAAGAAGCCCCAACGGATCAAACTGACTCATAACGCACCGTAAGCTCCCAAGTCGGTATCGCTGGAGAACACGAAGACATCCTCGGTTGCTCTCCATTGCATGCCTAGCACGCGTTCTGCTTCGGGACCGCCTTCACCGACGATCTTCGTTGCTCTCGCTTCGGTATCCCCAATCTGGCGGAGTACTGCGCCTGAATTCGAAAGCCAGTTGCGAATTGTGAATCCGCCTCGTTTATGCACCAACTTGACCTCCTCTACAACTTGACATGCTTCTTCCTCACTGTCGAAACTATGCAGGTAATCGTCGACATAATGCCGGCGCACAATCGCCTCCGCGGCCCTCGGATATTGTTCTGCTTGCTCGGCTGCATTCAAATTTTTTACGAACTGCGCCGAGCATGGTGAGCTAGTTGAGCCGAAGGTTGCTACGTCGATCACGAAGGTTTTCGGAGGACGCCCGGTTTCACCGGGCCAGACGAACAACTGACTGTAACGATCTGCTTGCCGTATCTTCAACTGATGGAACATTTCCATGATATCTCCCACGACTGCAATCTTCCGCTCACGGAATCCACAGAGAATATCTGGGAGAGGTTGGACTAGATCCGGTCCTTTTAGTAGCATGCTATTCAGGGATATGCCGTTCACTGTTGCTGCGGCATCCCACACGATGCGAATCTTGTTGGGCTTCTTGGGGTTTCGAACTATTCCAACCGGCAGATACCACAGTCTCCTTTGATCCGCTTCGGCTAGTTCCTCCTCCGTAGCTTCGTGAATGTAGCCCTTTTGCTGGTATTGCGCTATCTGCCGCTGGACTTTATCAAACAAGGATGAATCCGCGTTGAAACGGCGTTCCAAGCACCGTAGCCGTCGGACAGCCATAGCGTAATTATTGGGAAATTCTACATAATCGTAGCGCCACAGTAATCCAGTCTCGAAGCCGTTTTCGACTCTTCTAGTCGTCTGCTCGAGTATTGCCCTCGCTCGCTTGTCGTCGTTCGATTCGGGACTCTGATTCACCGAGACGCCCACGTTCTCGACCGTGAAGTATTGCTTCACTAGCTCGTGCAGGCTCCTGTCTACATCACAACCACAGATGTGCAAGTTGCAACTCGCAACGTTCGTCCCGTTTGGCATTGAGCCGTAGATCGCCCATCCGAGACGAGTTTTTGCTGCCACCGGCTCTCCCACGCAACCTTCGCGTATTTGTTGGGTGGCGGTGAGGTGAGTATTCTTGGCTCCAATGAGAATTCCTGGAGCTTTGGATTCGAAGTCTACGACCGGTAGCTTCCGCAGATGAGGGAAACGCTCGGCAAGCTCTTTATAGCACAACGTCTGCGCAGGTAGTGCAAGGGACTCGACCGTCCTGACGTCTTTTAGTGGATATCGCTTGCCTCCACTGATACCCGAAATCTCCACCTCTACCTGACGGGAGCCTTCTTCCTCACGGCTAACGTTGCTTGTCCAGGTTAGGCAAAGACGCTTTTCCGTGCCTTCAACCTGTAGTACGTCGGCTATTCCCTTTTCGAGGAGTGTGACGGACGATCCTTCGTCGATGAAAGCTAGCGTCTCAATACACCGTCCTTTGTTGAAGAGTCGCACCGGCAACATGCGAAACAGTGTCGAGCTCTGGACGTTGTGAGCATTCACACCTTCCGTTGCATCACTTCGCTGGCCTGCTCCGCCTCTTTGAGGTATTGGATGAGATGGATTGGTCGACGAACTGCCCGAATCGCCGTGCAGAAGCGGATGGTGTCGCATTTGACAACCTAGAACTTCACAGCGCGATGAGGACCGGCAGGGTTTTCTTCCGTGCTTCCCGAGGCAGATACGACACAAATAATAATTATGCACCACTTGCCAGCGGTCATCCCGGTCCATCTTTTTGAAGACGTCACAATCCTTCACTCGATGGTCTGGATTCCCGCAGACCAAACAGCTAATTTGCGAAGCTGCTTTTGGTGATTCCACCTTCGGGGCCTCGTCAGCTGTTGCGTCTGATGTAGCAGCATGAGCATTCACAAAACCTTTCAGCTTCTCCTCTCTCTTCTGCTTACTTCCCCTTGGATCCAACGTAAGAGTGACTTCAGCTGCTGCCGAGACCAGATTTGCCATGTACCGACCGAATACACGGAGGTCGACCGCCGCGAATTGTCGTTTGAACGCCACCCAGTCAAGCTTCAAATTTGCTGGCAGCTTATCCACAAGTTCTTGGAGCAGCACCGGGTTAGATAGATGTTGCACTTGTCCCGCCGCCTCCAAATGTTCGCTGAAGTTCTGTACCGCCATGCCGAAAGCCGCGATCGTGCACAAATTATCCGCTTTTGGTGCTGGAACATCGCGGATCTTCTGGAGCAGCGCGTATATTATTTGTTCTGGCCGCCCGTACAGCATCTGCAGCGTATGTATCACTTGTGGCACTGATGTAGGTAATAATAAACGACTACGAACTGCCTCCAATGCGGCACCCTTCAGGCACTGTTGGAGACGACCAAGGTTTTCAACGTTACTGTAGCCGCATGCTTCCGTGGAGGTGTTAAAAGCACTGAAGAACATGGGCCACTCTTCGGAATTGCCACTGAACAACGGTAAATCCTTCGGCATAACATGTCGCGCTGCGATTTGACGATGTGTAGGGGCTAGCTCGTCGATAATCGCAGCTGGTCCCATTTATCCACCAAGAGGTCCCATTTGCCCACCCAGAGGGATTTGCGGGAGGTATGGATTATGTTGCGGAAGCATCGATGGAAAGGAATAGGGGATGTAAGAGGGATATGCATTTATTGAACTGGCTACAGGATTCAGTGTTCCTACGCTACCGTAAGCATACTGCGAAGAGGCTACCTGACCTACTGGTGCGAAATTGTGTAAACTATTCGGTACCTGATATGGCTGACTCACGTGCCACGGTTGCATTGGATGACTTCCAATCTGTCCCACTGAGCTGATGTATGGTGGCAGGCACTGGGTGGAACTGGTAAAGCCTGTCACTGGATTGACCCAATTGATCGTGCTGACTGGCGTCGACGCCCCCGGTCCGTTTGCTCCTCTGCCAGGTTGAAAATCGTGGGAGAGGCTACCTTGCCCACTTGCATACCCACTCGTTGTCGGTTGGCTTAGTTGCGAGTTTGATTGCATCGACATCGTAGGAGAGATTATCCAAGAAGGGAGAACAGATGTACCTCCGAACAATGACGTGACCGCAGGTGACGATGGTGTTGTTTGTGGAATATTTTTTGTATTTCCAGCAGCGGAATGCTGCGGTCTGGTTCTGGAAGACGTTGCTGAGACCGTCACCGTTCTCGCCGGCGCAGAAGTTAGCTCATTCTGGCTGACGGCGACCTGATCCAAGCGATGTAACCAATCTCCAAGACTACCAGCCATCACATCCCTGTTGGTTTGGTTGCTCCACACCTCGCATTGATGATGTCGTACCGCGCTTTCCACATCTCTTTCTCCAACTGCAGCTTACGTTGTTCCAACTGGATCGTCTGTTGCAGCTCAATTTCCCTTAGCAGGAATGCCTTCCGCTCTTCCAACAGTTTGAGGTTAAGCTGGGCGAGTTCCCCAATCGGCTTTGCTCCTTCGTCGGATCCGTTCGCGTTAGTTTGCCCGTGTGCAGGTTCGAGGCCAACCGAAACATTCGAATCAACACCGACGACGCTGTTAGCAGATTCGACGACGCATTTATGGCACATCCAATGTTCGTCCTTTCGCCCTTCATCGAAACCAGCACATCCGAAGTGCGACCATTTGCCGCATCCTTCGCATTGTACCATGTCATCGGCGTTGTTGGCGAGATCGCACATTTGGCAATCGAAACGATCCGTCTCCGGCATCCTGGTTTGCTACTTGCAACACGTTGCAACAAATCTTTGAGTTTGTTGGGGTTTTTTTCGGACGACTCTTTGCAGCACGCGGGAATTGTTGGTGAGCGAGCTCAAAGCTATAATATAATATATTCACATAATGAATTCAGATATGATTTACAATAATTCATCTCGACTTACATTTGGTCTCCTTGTTTTGTATACAGCGAAGCTTACTACAGGATGACTTAAATTGATTTCAATATTAATTTCTATTAACACTCGGATGGAACTCTACCTTTTTGTGGTTAGCAAAGATATGTATGAGGAAGACGTATGGGATTGTTATGACAGCTGTATTTCGACGGTTATCAGACGAACTGTCATGGAGCGATGCTGATGGTACTGAAATGCGCAGGGTGATATGAAGTGAACAGTGGCGTGATTTGCCCCCTCAACAAATACATTCGCACTCCTCAAACGTAAAATAATAACAGACTCCAAAAACCATCAAATACGAAAACAACTTCATGTTAAATGAAATATATGTTTGTATACATACATATTTTTTTAAATGGCTTAAATCTGAAGACTAGTTCGGATAAATTAATAGGATGCCCTGGTGCATTATCCAAAATTAGCAAAGCCATGTTTAAGTTATTGTCTCGCAAATATTTTTTCACTTCTGTACAATCCTCAAAATTAGCTTTAGTCATCCAAATATATAAATATATTAAAAGAGATAATTTGCATCAAGAAGCAAAGTTAATCGTTCTCTAGACACCTGATAACCAGGCGCAGAAAAAAAATGTACGTGCGATCTGGCATTCGCTTCCAATAAAGCCATGTTTCGTCTAGGTTAAACACTTGTTCTGGTTTATGATCACCTCTTTCAATAATTCTCTTTGAAATGTTAGCATATTCCTTTGATGCGGCCTCATCAGCGCTGCTGCTTAAATTTCATTTTTAAGTTCTTCTTCTTCTTCAATGGCAATAACGTTCCTAGAGGAACTTCGCCGTCTCAACGTAGTATTACTTGCGTCATTTTTATTAGTACTTAGTTGAGATTTCTATGCCAAATAACACGCCTTGAATGCATTCTGAGTGGCAAGCTCTAGAATACGCGTGATCGCAGGTCATATATCGTAATAAAAAATGGCCGTTATAGCGAAACATTTTAGGTCGTAAATCGAAAACGTGCCTTAACCCTTTCATTACGGCAGTGTGCTCCGCCGAAGTGCTACCCCTGTACGGAGTACTGCGCCGAAAAGTATGCATGTCGCGCTGGTGTGATCGAAGAGCAGTATGAATTTCATGTCGTCTAAAGACAACGCTCGTACACACAGCTCGTCGCGCGGATGTCGTCTATAAACGACGCTCGTAACGAAAGGATTAATGTAAGATGGCCGTATAAAGAGTGGTCGTATAGCGAGGTGTATTTTCAACACAATTGTTGAAAATAATTATTATTGATTGAATAACAAGCCCAAATGAAGGGTGGTCCATTCAACCGCATTATCGCAAGCCACGGCTTGTAGGAACGAGCGTACGATTCACGGTTCTTTATCAATGAACCGGCTCTTAAAAGAAACACGGTTCTTTTATGAACCGCTGTTCTTTTTTGAACCGTGGTTCTCAAATGAACGGCTCTTAAATGTATGTATTTTCAACACAATTGTTGAAAATAATTATTATTGATTGAATAACAAGCCCAAATGGAAGGGTGGTCCATTCAACCGCATTATCGCAAGCCACGGCTCGTCAGAACGAGCGTACGATTCACGGTTCTTTATCAATGAACCGGCTCTTAAAAGAAACACGGTTCTTTTATGAACCGCTGTTCTTTTTTGAACCGTGGTTCTCAAATGAACGGCTCTTAAATGAACCGCGGTTCAAAAAGAGCCACGGCTCAGAAAAGAACCGTGTGTTCTTTTTGAACGGTGGTTAATTTTTTTTGCTCTATTATAGTGAATTTCAACACATTTCGGCTGGTTCGTCACTTTTACTTCCATTTTATGGAAGAATGTCGGGAGCGAGAATTGAACTCGTGATCTCTGCGACAGAGGTATGGATGTTACCACTACGCCAGATCGCCTCCTCCCAAAAATAATGTTAATTTTTATAACATCTAAAACTAAACAAACTAAAATTGCAAATCTTCAAATTGAAAATGGCGACAATTGTTTACGAACTTCTACTTTCTAACTGGGACAAGATCCCGTTAACGTTCGTCCAGCTAAAAAGCAGTCCAGTTAAACCAGGTTCAGTTATTGAATGATTACTGTAATTACGCGATTTAGATATATAAATCTGATACAAATGCTGTGCAACATGATGTTTACAATATTTGTGTCATAATCCTGAAATGGTCTGAATACGTTTAGTGGTAGATTGAAAATATAGTTCAAGATCATATTTTCGACTGGACAAACCAACATCATTTACCATATGCCTATATAAAATCACTCGTTAAAGTCGTCTTTTATCTTAATGCTTCAAATGTAGGAAATTTCACACGCGGGAAAAAATGTTCCAATCTTTACTTTTTGACGAAAATCTGTACCCTGTACGGTATAAAATCTGTACCAAAAATAACGAAAAACTCTGTACCTTTCTAGAATAATCTATACGTGTAGTAACACTGCTTGTGACTTTACACATTTTCTGATCGGTTGTTTCTGTTGCAGTTGTTTTCGGGCGTTAATTAACACTTTGGCGACACCACAGTGGTTACGTACGAAAACTAGCGTCCGACTGCCGGCGACATCACAGTGGTTACGTGCGCTTAGTGTCTCACTGGCCGGCGACAGCACTTTAGTATCGTTTGAATTCTGTTGGGATTTTGTTTAGGTAACATTAACCTACACACGCCTACAAGTTTTTTTATTTTTTATAAATAGGGGAGGTGGAGAAATACGGACATATTAAGAAGAACTTCAATTATATCTTTCGAAACTCATATTTCTCCAAACTTAAATACAGTTCCTTACATTTCAATATACTGTTTTACGAATTATTCGGCCGAATGTTTTTCAATGTTTTTACTAAAATTAAAACAGACCGGAAAGTAGAACATTTTTCGAAGATTATGTGGGAGAAATATGGACAGTTTTGTAATATTTACGCATGTATATGGTCGAAATTTAATGAAAGTGAGAAATAGCAAACTCAATAAAAAATAAAATATCTACCAAAAAAAAACAAGATTTCTAAAACCGGACAATCCATGATCAAAAGTGGATAATACATGATTTCTCTTTGAAGAAAAACATTGACATTATTACCAACTAGAGACTTGGGGATTTTCAACAAACCTAAACCTGATTACATATGATTTTCACGAAGAAAGATCAATTTGCATTTAATAGTTGCGTGAAAACATGCAAAATCGGACAAACCAACATCATTTACCTTATATGTTAGCATATCAAATTAATATATATCTGCGTATACCACCGGTGATCAGGCATCGGAACACTCGCATCGATTTCCACTCAGCGCGGGTAAACGATAGTCGGACGAGTAGCAGTCGTCTGCTATCGTTTACCCGCGCTGCGTTATTTTGTTCCTTCATGTGTGACTGTCGATCGCCCCACATCGCACTCAGCGAATGCTAAATGAGTGAGTAGGATGCATTGCTTCCATACTTTACCTTCCTCACTCGCTCTGATGCATAGCGTGGTCTATTCCGTCAGACACTCGCTCGCATCCCCCTCCGAGGCAATAAAAGTTTGACTCGCACGGCAAAACGAGGGGCATGATTATTTGCGATCGTGAATTTGGACCGAGTTACTTCGGATAGTTCACAGAGAGGCAAACGATTAGTTCGCATTGAGCAGCCAGTGCAGGATGGTGGATTAGAGATGGGCAAAACAGTTCACTTTGATGAACGGTTCACTCACTAACCGTTCATCTACGTGAATCAGTTCTTTTGAACCGTTCTTTCGTTCAGCGGTATTAAGAACAACATAGAATGTTGGCTGGAACCCAACATCAATAGACAGCTATCAATTGATATCGTTGGATTGGATAGTGTACGTATGGTATTTATGTAATAATTTGATCCGCACAAAATATGTGCAATTTTTTATATTCTTTTTGGACAACACACTGGTTCCATGTAAGATTACATATTTCATAATATAAAAAATCAACAGCGATTTTCACTAACAATCAATCATACAAACAATCACAATAACACGTACACGCAATAGGCCAATCAATGAATTGAAAGCCACGAAAAAACTTTTTTCTCAACATGCCCTCACTATAAAATTTTATGATTACCTAATCCATGAATCGCCCCAGCTTCCCCCAGATTTTTTTCTGATAATCACGAAATATATGAATGTTAGGCGGAATTGAAAGAATACATGTAATTGAAAATATATATTTTTGCTTTTAAAACTACACAAATATTTGCTACTTTTAACACAAAATTGAGTATACATTAACAAAATAAACCCTGCGTTAGATGCATTTTGCTCATCATGACAATATCGTTTTATTTTCCTTACAAGCGTTCTCGTTATATTTGTTCATTCCGTCCAGCGCAAATCAGTTCAGCTGCACTAGTTCGTTCGCAAACAGTTCGCCCGCAAACACTTCGTTCTCAAACAGTTCGTTCCCAAACAGTTCACTCTCAATCAGTTCTTTCCCATACAGTTCACTTCGTACCGTTCGTGAACGGTTTGCCCATCTCTAATTTGGTTTAGTTGAACACTGTGATATTTTAGTGGCTGGGATTCCATCGTGCAGTCATCGGGTGTGGACGCGTTTTCAGTCGCTCCGCATATATTTTCGTTCAGGATCGCTTGATTTAGTTTAACGTGACCAAACGTGTTTGATTCTCCACGCGTTATCTTTTAACAACATTTAAATTATAGTCATATATAGTGTGTAATTGGTATGAAACAAAGATTTTCATGTTGTTATGATTTGTGATGGAGAGCAACTATGCATCAGAAGTTTCCAGAAGCATTGATGCATTTGATGATATGGTGTTATATGTGGCTGTTTTTGTTGTGTTCTCTCTCGCGCTTTCTTTTTGTGTGCGTCTACAAAGATTTGATTGCCGTTATAGTAGTAGTAGTAGCAAGTAAAAGAAATTGTTGGCTCTCATACGCGCTGGAAGAAAAATATTATGCGCCTAGTGTCGGCTGATTTGTACAGTTTCATGTTTAATGGCCTTAGTAATCTCGTCGCTTTTTTAGCAGTCCAGTAGAATACACTTGTTTTGCCTGAATAATAGAACCGAAAAAATGGTAGTGAAAATTGATTGTTCGGCGAAGAAAAGTGTTTTGTGTGTAAATAGTTTTGCTTTCATTCGTCTAAATCACGTTCTCAAGTGTTCATTGCGTCGCGTGTGATATGTGGAATAGATCTCTGAAGCTATACAGAAATGTAGCTTAGTGGTAAAGTGTGCGCGAGTGTATTTTTATTAGAGATGGGCAAACCGTTCATGAACTGATCAAAAGAACGAGTTCACCCAAAAGAGTGAACGAAATGACGTTCCTTCACATCAAACAGGCTCAAAACAAAAGAATTCTGATACTGGAAATACGTTGTCTAGCAATGAAAGCACGTCTGTTGTCGATGAATTGAAAGGTATGTACAATAGAACAATCAATTTTTTTATTCTTCTAATTTGTTGATTCGTATGTTGTAATTTAAAAACCAAAGATTGTTTAAAGCACTGGTTGGAAAACTTATGAAGCGATCGCCGTTGACGTATTCTATGACCAAAACCGCGTTCTCTCTCGACCTCTCCGTCATTGGTTGATTGGATAACAACTCGACAAATATTTGGATTTTTGAAATATTTTGAGCGTATCAGTGGTGCAATGAGTTTGTTCTCTATGATCGGAAAAATTACCGACTGGACCATTTTTGGATCCATTACATCACGGGAACACCAAGCCAAACTGATGCTATTGGATTACATCACGGGAACACCAAGCCGAATGCACCAAGTAAATGGGTGCGAATATTACTTCGCTCGGACGCATTCATACGCAAACAATTTTTCATGACTGTTCCATGCGAAAGCAGAACAGAAACCAATGCGAGTGAAAGTACTCACGCCTTGCGTATGTCTGCTTTTCGCGTTGACGGTGGAATGGTGTCATCTGGATACGACATTAGTTTGTATGAGACCAGCTATTCTCTATCAGATTAGTCGCCCTTAAAGAAGTTTTAAATTGCTAAAATTTGTATGAAATTTTTTTCTTGGTGTTATTTACCTATTAGACGTACGTCGTTATGACCCTAATTTAAACGATTTTCAGATTTTTCAGATATTCTCACCAGAAAAACATAACATTATAATATAAAATTATCTAGAGACACAATTTTTGCATGATATTTTTTCACTACTTGCAAGCAAAAGTGATTTTCATTTACATAGAGTACTAATTTGGTTTGGGAAAATTAATTCTCATTCATAATTTTGATTTTAAAAGTGTGTTCATTTCTACTGCAACCCCATATTGTCATGCCTACTCCTCCATTCCGTAATACAAAGCTCAATGCCCAAACACTCATGCAAGCGAGCAAAACAAATCACGGTTTCTTCATGTGCCTATATTTTGTGACCGTGTTCGGGAACACATTGCGATCACCAATCATCATCAATGAGCAAGATTGTTATGATTTCAATAGCTTGCTTTCAAAGCAATTTTTAAGCTTTTGAACCGATAAGTGACAATCATATAATTCGTTGACATTTTATCTCTTGGATGAAGTGATTATTATACCACTCCATCCAGCCGGTAAAGAGGTATTAACGTTCAAAACCTTGCAGTCCAGCGTCACTCTCTTGTTTTAGAAACTTTGAACTAACACCCCGGTACAGAAATGAAAGACGTCTCATACATACATATTTTATATTTTATACATATTATACATATTTTTTTAAATGGCTTAAATCTGAAGACTAGTTCGGATAAATTAATAGGATGCCCTGGTGCATTATCCAAAATTAGCAAAGCCATGTTTAAGTTATTGTCTCGCAAATATTTTTTCACTTCTGTACAATCCTCAAAATTAGCTTTAGTCATCCAAATATATAAATATATTAAAAGAGATAATTTGCATCAAGAAGCAAAGTTAATCGTTCTCTAGACACCTGATAACCAGGCGCAGAAAAAAAAATGTACGTGCGATCTGGCATTCGCTTCCAATAAAGCCATGTTTCGTCTAGGTTAAACACTTGTTCTGGTTTATGATCACCTCTTTCAATAATTCTCTTTGAAATGTTAGCATATTCCTTTGATGCGGCCTCATCAGCGCTGCTGCTTAAATTTCATTTTTAAGTTCTTCTTCTTCTTCAATGGCAATAACGTTCCTAGAGGAACTTCGCCGTCTCAACGTAGTATTACTTGCGTCATTTTTATTAGTACTTAGTTGAGATTTCTATGCCAAATAACACGCCTTGAATGCATTCTGAGTGGCAAGCTCTAGAATACGCGTGATCGCAGGTCATATATCGTAATAAAAAATGGCCGTTATAGCGAAACATTTTAGGTCGTAAATCGAAAACGTGCCTTAACCCTTTCATTACGGCAGTGTGCTCCGCCGAAGTGCTACCCCTGTACGGAGTACTGCGCCGAAAAGTATGCATGTCGCGCTGGTGTGATCGAAGAGCAGTATGAATTTCATGTCGTCTAAAGACAACGCTCGTACACACAGCTCGTCGCGCGGATGTCGTCTATAAACGACGCTCGTAACGAAAGGATTAATGTAAGATGGCCGTATAAAGAGTGGTCGTATAGCGAGGTGTATTTTCAACACAATTGTTGAAAATAATTATTATTGATTGAATAACAAGCCCAAATGAAGGGTGGTCCATTCAACCGCATTATCGCAAGCCACGGCTTGTAGGAACGAGCGTACGATTCACGGTTCTTTATCAATGAACCGGCTCTTAAAAGAAACACGGTTCTTTTATGAATCGCTGTTCTTTTTTGAACCGTGGTTCTCAAATGAACGGCTCTTAAATGTATGTATTTTCAACACAATTGTTGAAAATAATTATTATTGATTGAATAACAAGCCCAAATGGAAGGGTGGTCCATTCAACCGCATTATCGCAAGCCACGGCTCGTCAGAACGAGCGTACGATTCACGGTTCTTTATCAATGAACCGGCTCTTAAAAGAAACACGGTTCTTTTATGAACCGCTGTTCTTTTTTGAACCGTGGTTCTCAAATGAACGGCTCTTAAATGAACCGCGGTTCAAAAAGAGCCACGGCTCAGAAAAGAACCGTGTGTCCTTTTTGAACGGTGGTTAATTTTTTTTGCTCTATTATAGTGAATTTCAACACATTTCGGCTGGTTCGTCACTTTTACTTCCATTTTATGGAAGAATGTCGGGAGCGAGAATTGAACTCGTGATCTCTGCGACAGAGGTATGGATGTTACCACTACGCCAGATCGCCTCCTCCCAAAAATAATGTTAATTTTTATAACATCTAAAACTAAACAAACTAAAATTGCAAATCTTCAAATTGAAAATGGCGACAATTGTTTACGAACTTCTACTTTCTAACTGGGACAAGATCCCGTTAACGTTCGTCCAGCTAAAAAGCAGTCCAGTTAAACCAGGTTCAGTTATTGAATGATTACTGTAATTACGCGATTTAGATATATAAATCTGATACAAATGCTGTGCAACATGATGTTTACAATATTTGTGTCATAATCCTGAAATGGTCTGAATACGTTTAGTGGTAGATTGAAAATATAGTTCAAGATCATATTTTCGACTGGACAAACCAACATCATTTACCATATGCCTATATAAAATCACTCGTTAAAGTCGTCTTTTATCTTAATGCTTCAAATGTAGGAAATTTCACACGCGGGAAAAAATGTTCCAATCTTTACTTTTTGACGAAAATCTGTACCCTGTACGGTATAAAATCTGTACCAAAAATAACGAAAAACTCTGTACCTTTCTAGAATAATCTATACGTGTAGTAACACTGCTTGTGACTTTACACATTTTCTGATCGGTTGTTTCTGTTGCAGTTGTTTTCGGGCGTTAATTAACACTTTGGCGACACCACAGTGGTTACGTACGAAAACTAGCGTCCGACTGCCGGCGACATCACAGTGGTTACGTGCGCTTAGTGTCTCACTGGCCGGCGACAGCACTTTAGTATCGTTTGAATTCTGTTGGGATTTTGTTTAGGTAACATTAACCTACACACGCCTACAAGTTTTTTTATTTTTTATAAATAGGGGAGGTGGGGAAATACGGACGTGCGCTTAGTGTCTCACTGGCCGGCGACAGTACTTTAGTATCGTTTGAATTCTGTTGGGATTTTGTTTAGGTAACATTAACCTACACACGCCTACAAGTTTTTTTTTTATTTTTTATAAATAGGAGAGGTGGAGAAATACGGACATATTAAGAAGAACTTCAATTATATCTTTCGAAACTCATATTTCTCCAAACTTAAATACAGTTCCTTACATTTCAATATACTGTTTTACGAATTATTCGGCCGAATGTTTTTCAATGTTTTTACTAAAATTAAAAAAGACCGGAAAGTAGAACATTTTTCGAAGATTATGTGGGAGAAATATGGACAGTTTTGTAATATTTACGCATGTATATGGTCGAAATTTAATGAAAGTGAGAAATAGCAAACTCAATAAAAAATAAAATATCTACCAAAAAAAAACAAGATTTCTAAAACCGGACAATCCATGATCAAAAGTGGATAATACATGATTTCTCTTTGAAGAAAAACATTGACATTATTACCAACTAGAGACTTGGGGATTTTCAACAAACCTAAACCTGATTACATATGATTTTCACGAAGAAAGATCAATTTGCATTTAATAGTTGCGTGAAAACATGCAAAATCGGACAAACCAACATCATTTACCTTATATGTTAGCATATCAAATTAATATATATCTGCGTATACCACCGGTGATCAGGCATCGGAACACTCGCATCGATTTCCACTCAGCGCGGGTAAACGATAGCAGACGAGTAGCAGTCGTCTGCTATCGTTTACCCGCGCTGCGTTATTTTGTTCCTTCATGTGTGACTGTCGATCGCCCCACATCGCACTCAGCGAATGCTAAATGAGTGAGTAGGATGCATTGCTTCCATACTTTACCTTCCTCACTCGCTCTGATGCATAGCGTGGTCTATTCCGTCAGACACTCGCTCGCATCCCCCTCCGAGGCAATAAAAGTTTGACTCGCACGGCAAAACGAGGGGCATGATTATTTGCGATCGTGAATTTGGACCGAGTTACTTCGGATAGTTCACAGAGAGGCAAACGATTAGTTCGCATTGAGCAGCCAGTGCAGGATGGTGGATTAGAGATGGGCAAAACAGTTCACTTTGATGAACGGTTCACTCACTAACCGTTCATCTACGTGAATCAGTTCTTTTGAACCGTTCTTTCGTTCAGCGGTATTAAGAACAACATAGAATGTTGGCTGGAACCCAACATCAATAGACAGCTATCAATTGATATCGTTGGATTGGATAGTGTACGTATGGTATTTATGTAATAATTTGATCCGCACAAAATATGTGCAATTTTTTATATTCTTTTTGGACAACACACTGGTTCCATGTAAGATTACATATTTCATAATATAAAAAATCAACAGCGATTTTCACTAACAATCAATCATACAAACAATCACAATAACACGTACACGCAATAGGCCAATCAATGAATTGAAAGCCACGAAAAAACTTTTTTCTCAACATGCCCTCACTATAAAATTTTATGATTACCTAATCCATGAATCGCCCCAGCTTCCCCCAGATTTTTTTCTGATAATCACGAAATATATGAATGTTAGGCGGAATTGAAAGAATACATGTAATTGAAAATATATATTTTTGCTTTTAAAACTACACAAATATTTGCTACTTTTAACACAAAATTGAGTATACATTAACAAAATAAACCCTGCGTTAGATGCATTTTGCTCATCATGACAATATCGTTTTATTTTCCTTACAAGCGTTCTCGTTATATTTGTTCATTCCGTCCAGCGCAAATCAGTTCAGCTGCACTAGTTCGTTCGCAAACAGTTCGCCCGCAAACACTTCGTTCTCAAACAGTTCGTTCCCAAACAGTTCACTCTCAATCAGTTCTTTCCCATTAGGATTGGGCGATCTCGGATCGATTTTTCGAAGATCGATCTTTTCCATTCCGATTTCCGATTTTTTGGATCGATCTTTTGACTTGAAAAAATCGAGAAAATCGATTCTTTCGATTTTCGATTTTTTCGATCCTAGAAATTTATTTTGTAGATCTGTTTATCGTATTTTTTTGTAGATCTGATAAATCGATTTTAATCTCACTAATGACCATCTACCTTTTTTTTTAAACATAATGTCAACATTTGAATCACTTCTTCTACGATAAAATTCTGTACAAATGCTGATCGAGACAGAACTAGCGGCAGCAACTGAGGAGATTTACTGTTACCAGTGGCTCATAGGATCACTGAACTAGATGTTGACATCAATTCCAGGTTATTATAAAGAACTGGCGCCAAAATCAAGAATCGGTCTCGTCTAAATGACAAACGTATGACACGACTGGCTTTTATGGAATCGTTGTCAGCTGAGTTATGGACAGTTATTGAATTTACAGTAATGTTTCAGTAATGCTTAACAAAACGACTCCATGACGTCACAAAAAACACGACACTCCTGTAGAATAAGCAGATAAATTGGAAAAACATCTTTTGATTTTTCAAAGATCGATTCGGCAAAGATCGATTCTTCGGTACCGATTTAATCAGTGGATCGATCCCTACGCCGTTCGGAGAATCGATTCGACAAGATCGATATTTTTATAAAGATCGCTCAATCCTATTTCCCATACAGTTCACTTCGTACCGTTCGTGAACGGTTTGCCCATCTCTAATTTGGTTTAGTTGAACACTGTGATATTTTAGTGGCTGGGATTCCATCGTGCAGTCATCGGGTGTGGACGCGTTTTCAGTCGCTCCGCATATATTTTCGTTCAGGATCGCTTGATTTAGTTTAACGTGACCAAACGTGTTTGATTCTCCACGCGTTATCTTTTAACAACATTTAAATTATAGTCATATATAGTGTGTAATTGGTATGAAACAAAGATTTTCATGTTGTTATGATTTGTGATGGAGAGCAACTTTGCATCAGAAGTTTCCAGAAGCATTGATGCATTTGATGATATGGTGTTATATGTGGCTGTTTTTGTTGTGTTCTCTCTCGCGCTTTCTTTTTGTGTGCGTCTACAAAGATTTGATTGCCGTTATAGTAGTAGTAGTAGCAAGTAAAAGAAATTGTTGGCTCTCATACGCGCTGGAAGAAAAATATTATGCGCCTAGTGTCGGCTGATTTGTACAGTTTCATGTTTAATGGCCTTAGTAATCTCGTCGCTTTTTTAGCAGTCCAGTAGAATACACTTGTTTTACCTGAATAATAGAACCGAAAAAATGGTAGTGAAAATTGATTGTTCGGCGAAGAAAAGTGTTTTGTGTGTAAATAGTTTTGCTTTCATTCGTCTAAATCACGTTCTCAAGTGTTCATTGCGTCGCGTGTGATATGTGGAATAGATCTCTGAAGCTATACAGAAATGTAGCTTAGTGGTAAAGTGTGCGCGAGTGTATTTTTATTAGAGATGGGCAAACCGTTCATGAACTGATCAAAAGAACGAGTTCACCCAAAAGAGTGAACGAAATGACGTTCCTTCACATCAAACAGGCTCAAAACAAAAGGATTCTGATACTGGAAATACGTTGTCTAGCAATGAAAGCACGTCTGTTGTCGATGAATTGAAAGGTATGTAGGGGAAAAGGGGGGAATTTGGACCACCTAAGCAAATCGCCTAATATTTCCAAACCAATACGGTCTGAATAAAAAATGTCACATTGTATACTGAGCTACACTTGTTTTCTTTCAATCAATAATGTTTAATCATTATATCAAGCTTCAAATTACCAAATATATCATAAAATAAAAGAGATGATTTTTGCACATTAAAATTTGGTGCGGGGTGATTTGGACCGTCTGTGGGGTGGTTTGGTCCAGCGTGTGTTTCATCGAAAAAACATACTTATGTTCATGTAAAGTATTTTGGGATAATATTACAACCAGTAACAGTATTCTGGGATCGATACCAGGTGTCTTGGTCAGATGCCAGACCAGAAAAATTGGATTGAGACCATCTCGAATTCTGCATGGATCTTTTCACTGTTTTTCGAGCATTTTCAAATACTCTCGATGCTTGGTCAAAGAAAATCAGTTCTTGATGGCCTGTGTTGCTCTTTCAAGCTCTCTCTTTTCCAACGTTGTCTGCCCATCCTTTTTTTAATTCAGCGTCATCTGAAATCAATTATACCAAAGAAAAGCCTCATACCTGTAGGACCAATTCACCCCACAGAAACGTGTCCATGTCACCCCACACAACATGCAAAAATTTAAATGCAATTAATTCCATTTATTGTTATCAGACTGACAGTTTCGCTGCATCAAATTGTTCCTCCTCTGTAGACGAACAGAACTTTACTGCACAATACACGAAAAGTTTGTTTAATCAGCGGGGAAAACCTTAAAACCACGATCCAAAAACTCACATTTTTTGACAATCAAAGTGCTTGATGTGTTCATGCTACCGTTTCCTTCCACCTGTCGAATTTTACCAAAGTTTTTTCACTTTAGGTACATACGGTTCAACAGTAGAAGGAGAAGACATCATAAAAAATCCAAGTTGAGCCGTACTTTTTGAGATAAACGGGTGGTCCAAATCACCCCATATGTCCAACTCACCCCGTGTTACCCTACAATAGAACAATCAATTTTTTTATTCTTCTAATTTGTTGATTCGTATGTTGTAATTTAAAAACCAAAGATTGTTTAAAGCACTGGTTGGAAAACTTATGAAGCGATCGCCGTTGACGTATTCTATGACCAAAACCGCGTTCTCTCTCGACCTCTCCGTCATTGGTTGATTGGATAACAACTCGACAAATATTTGGATTTTTGAAATATTTTGAGCGTATCAGTGGTGCAATGAGTTTGTTCTCTATGATCGGAAAAATTACCGACTGGACCATTTTTGGATCCATTACATCACGGGAACACCAAGCCAAACTGATGCTATTGGATTACATCACGGGAACACCAAGCCGAATGCGTAAATGGGTGCGAATATTACTTCGCTCGGACGCATTCATACGCAAACAATTTTTCATGACTGTTCCATGCGAAAGCAGAACAGAAACCGATGCGAGTGAAAGTACTCACGCCTTGCGTATGTCTGCTTTTCGCGTTGACGGTGGAATGGTGTCATCTGGATACGACATTAGTTTGTATGAGACCAGCTATTCTCTATCAGATTAGTCGCCCTTAAAGAAGTTTTAAATTGCTTGCACAAAATATGTGCAATTTTTCATATTTTCTGTTTGGACAACACATAGGTTCCATGTAAGAACATTTTTCATGATGTTCATTCAGAGAAAAAAATCAGCAGCGATCTTCACTCACAATCAATCGTACAAACAATTACGATAACTCGTACACGCAATAGGCCATGCAATGGATTGAAAGCAACGAAAAACCTTTTTGCTCAATTCGCCCTCACTAGAAGATTTCATGTTTACCTTATTCATGCATCGCCCCAGCTTCCCCCAGATTTTTTTTCTGATGATCAGGAAGTATATGAATGTTTCGCGGTATTGAAAAAAAAAACATGAAATTGAAAATATATAGCTTCGGTTTGAAATCTTCTTCTTCTTCTTCAATGGCACTAACGTTCCTAGGGGAACTTCGCCGTCTCAACGTAGTATTACTTGCGTCATTTTTATTAGTACTTAGTTGAGATTTCGATGCCAAATAACACGCCTTGAATGCATTCTGAGTGGCAAGCTCTAGAATACGGGTGATCACAGTGCAAGTCGGAGGAAATTTCTTTGACGAAAAATTCTCCCGACCAGAACGGGAATCGAACCCGAACACCCGGCATGTTAGTTATGACGCTAACCACTCGGCCACGGGAGCACTCGTACCAACTT
Source organism: Toxorhynchites rutilus septentrionalis (assembly GCF_029784135.1). NCBI lineage: Eukaryota > Metazoa > Arthropoda > Insecta > Diptera > Culicidae > Toxorhynchites > Toxorhynchites rutilus. Next base: position 336,249 of record NW_026600157.1, on the reverse strand, counting down.
ATATGATACGCCAAACAATGATGAACAACGAATGACGAAGCTAGAGAGAATCGCAATGTCGTAGTGTTGATGTTTTCTGAGAAATGAACGAATTATTGATTTCTTGGTCTCTCAGACCTATGCGCGAGTATAGGAGTGTTAACCGTCATGGTGTTTCGTCGAATTTTTTCGAATATGCTAAATCTTTTACGGTTGAACCATAAAAATGATTCCCTGGTGGTGGAGGAGACTGGGAAGAAGAATTCAGGGTCTGCAGGAGTAAAATGCGGACTTAGAGAAGGTGCTCCCGTTCTAAAATAGTAGTATTCAAATTCAGAGTGCCGAGGAAAATATACCATACTAGTGGTCAATGATTCTATAAATGTACCTCTTTTGAACTAGTAGCTATTAGGACCAAGCAGAAATATTCAAACAAATGAGCTATTTCATTCAACATTCAAAGAACAGGTAATTTTGAACAGAAAAAAAATTATGTTGGTACAATAATAACATTGTGAATCATTCTCATTGTGTACTTTTTTTTCAATCATCCTCAAAAAATCATGAAATGGTAAATTTGTCAATATACTAAAATACCATTTCATTCAAAAACAATTATTCTGCACCATGTTTATTTCAAAATTATATTTAATGTAACTTTTAAAATTATGACATCATACTTTTTTATTACAAATATATCTGTTCTTTTTGATAACAAGAAATAAATATTCGCTCGGTTAATCGAATACTGAAAAACAATTATTCGAATGAATCGAATATTTAAAAATGACCCCACGATTAATCGACAATTGAATAAACGAAAAATTTAGACATCTCTATTTGCAGTCAAATCCCTTTCCACAGTCCTCTGTATATTTATACCGTTTCCCCTGCGCACTTATTGACGACACGGTCACACCTTTATTCCACACATCTTGGTTGAAACCAAGACGGGTCTATGGTACTAGGTGAGGCCGTTTCTTCACTAAGTTGGTTAGGGGAGCGGTATATGAAAACAGTACGGAAGAAAGCAGAAGGGGAATTTTTTCCTTGAAGTGTGAAAGAGACATACTGATCACGAGCGAGCTTGGGCACAAGCGTATTGTGTTTTGTTTACAAACAAAACAGTAGACTTCCAAGATAGCTGAAGAGTGGTTTTAGCAAGTTGACCCACCTTAGGAATACTTCTACGCACCTTGGTTGAAACTAATTCATATTCAAAGACAATTTCGCTATATCTTTTCTCTGAGTGTACCATAAGTCACAAACGTCATAAGGATAAACAAAAGCGCTTTGTGGTTCACTTCGAGAAAACTGTTTTGCTTTTAATATGAATATTCAAGTTATCAACACTTATTAAATTTATTGCTTACCGGTCATTCATTACATTTTTTGTTTTTCTTGGTTGAGAATAGTACTATAAAAACTGTGCCTCATAAGAAAGTGCTGGTTAGAAACTGTGATGGAATATAAAGAAGTATAAACATCATTGCAATCTGTTTTAAGATCTTATGGAAACCCTAAAAGTGATGTCTCAAACTTCGGCGGAAAGTAAAAACTCTAGCCGGGAAACCTCACCTAGTCGCAAAAATTGCCATTCAGGTAATTTATACTATAAACTAACGCATATTTTTCTTCTGTTTTGTTTATACAATTCATTGGGACCCAAAAAATTCTTCATTCGTGTGATAAATTTTGCTAATTGTTCGAAATGGATGTTTTTTAGTTGTTTTTCTAAAATGTTCAATTATGATGTGAAAATTTCCAGATACAGTAAGTTACATCTTATTCGACAGATCTGACGAATTTATGCAAAGCTACATCAGTTTATGCGACACCTACGTTAGGCCGCGGTGCAATTGCTTGCAGCTCATTAATGCTGGTTTAGAGTTCCCGTTAACGTGAACTTGAACAGGTGGTGGAATAGTACGATCATTTCACGGATGATTTTGTTCACGTTCACGTTCACGTTCATATTAAAAGTTCGGCAGTAAACGTGAAGTAAATAAATATCGATCTTCAATAAAGTAGTTTGGGTGAAGCATACAGTTGTTCATCAACCCGAAGCAACGAAGTTTTGACGTAGAACTACGTCTTTCATTTCTATACCGGGGTGTAAAATCAAAGTTTCGAAAACGAAAGCGTTACGCCGGAGACCGAGATTTTGAGCGTTAATAGCTCCTAAACAGCTGAACGAAATGGTATGATAAACACTTCATTCGAAAGATAAAATGTCTACGCGTTCTATACTTGTCACTTTTTGATCCAAAAACTTGTTTCAATAGTCTTAAAATTGCTTTCAAAACAGGCTATTGAAATCACCAATCGGTATATAAGCGAGCACCGCTCGGAAATCCACTCAGTTCTAATTGATCTAATTGAAAAAATGATCACAAGTGTAAGTGTAAATTTTGTGTTGTGGTGAAAATTACTTGATATGTGAAACGATTTATTTCAATTTTCATAAATAAAAAACCAAGCTGTTTTTCCGCTCGAGAACGGGTCGTTTGGTTAAGCGGCGAGAAAAATTGTAGAAGTGAAGAAATATTAGAAAAAGTGACTTCCCATATGCTCTACATATAGTATAGTGTAGGTGTTGTTAGTCCAATTAAAATTCGCATTGGGTTGAATTAAACACAAACTAAAAATTATAAAAGAAAATTACTTTTTCCGTTTCCAATATGTTTTCTCTATATTAAGGTTAAAGTGGAAGCTAGCAACAAATGGCTGCCACAATTGCGCTCATTTCTTTCATGTCCCTCCCTCATCACTCGCCCGAAAATCAATAATTTTGCGAAACAGTGTGAAGAAAATGATCGTTTTCGCACACTTCCCATCAAAACTCGAGCAAGTGCTCTGAAAGTTAAATTTTCATTTTTCAATCTTCGACCATGGTTTTGTTTGTTTGGTGAAATTCGTTATTTTTTCGACACTGATGCCAATCAACATCATCGAAACAGCTATAAAAACTACTCAATAAAATGTTATTCCTTAGTCATAGCGTTTCATGTCATGAAAATCAATAGAATAAAATTTTATTGATATCAATACAATTATTATTTTTACGTTTAATGGGTGTATAATGTAAGTTTAAGCAACTTTAACATTGGGTAAGAAAATTGTATTGCAGAGCTCGGAACTCTGCCACGGCTGCCTATGCTTTCAAAAATAGTAAACGGAAAAGTATTACATTACATCAAAATGCCTCGGCCAACGAATATGTTCGAATATGCTCTCCAACGTGAATAGGTTCACAACAATACGATCAACGAAGGAAAATATTAAGGAATTCACCTCTATTCCGGATCCCGAACGGGTTGAAATTGGCAAAATAATGCATTTTGTAACCCGTTCGACTTCTTCTTCTTCTTCTTCTTCTTCTTCTAAATCGTGGGACTTTGACAATCCCCACTGTCAAATGGCACAGCATACTTGCTATCAAGACGGGTCTATGGTACTAGGTGAGGCCGTTTCTTCACTAAGTTGGTTAGGGGAGCGGTATATGAAAACAGCACGGAAGAAAGTAGAAGGGGAATTATTTGCTTGTAGCGTGAAAGAGACAGACTGATCACGAGCGAGCTTCGGCAATAGCGTATTGTGTTTCGTTTACAAACAAAACACAGTAGACTTTCAAGATGGCTGAAGAGTGGTTTTAGCAAGTTGACCCACCTTAGGAATACTTCTACGCACCTTGGTTGAAACTAATTCATATTCAAAGACAATTTCGCTATATCTTTTCTCTGAGTGTACCATAAGTCACAAACGTCATAAGGATAAACAAAAGCGCTTTGTGGTTCACTTCGAGAAAACTGTTTTGCTTTTAATATGAATATTCAAGTTATCAACACTTATTAAATTCATTGCTTACCGGTCATTCATTACATTTTTTGTTTTTCTTGGTTGAGAATAATACTATAAAAACTGTGCCTCATAAGAAAGTGCTGGTTAGAAACTGTGATGGAATATAAAGAAGTATAAACATCATTGCAATCTGTTTTAAGATCTTATGGAAACCCTAAAAGTGATGTCTCAATCTTCGGCGGAAAGTAAAAACTCTAGCCGGGAAACCTCACCTAGTCGCAAAAATTGCCATTCAGGTAATTTATACTATAAACTAACGCATGTTTTTCTTCTGTTTTGTTTATACAATTCATTGGGACCCAAAAAATTCTTCATTCGTGTGATAAATTTTGCTAATTGTTCGAAATGGATGTTTTTTAGTTGTTTTTCTAAAATGTTCAATTATGATGTGAAAATTTCCAGATACAGTAAGTTACATCTTATTCGACAGATCTGACGAATTTATGCAAAGCTACATCAGTTTATGCGACACCTACGTTAGGCCGCGGTGCAATTGCTTGTAGCTCATTAATGCTGGTTTAGAGTTCCCGTTAACGTGAACTTGAACAGGTGGTGGAATAGTACGATCATTTCACGGATGATTTTGTTCACGTTCACGTTCACGTTCATATTAAAAGTTCGGCAGTAAACGTGAAGTAAATAAATATCGATCTTCAATAAAGTAGTTTGGGTGAAGCATACCGTTGTTCATCAACCCGAAGCAACGAAGTTTTGACGTAGAACTACGTCTTTCATTTCTATACCGGGGTGTAAAATCAAAGTTTCGAAAACGAAAGCGTTACGCCGGAGACCGAGATTTTGAGCGTTAATAGCTCCTAAACAACTGAACGAAATGGTATGATAAACACTTCATTCGAAAGATAAAATGTCTACGCGTTCTATACTTGTCACTTTTTGATCCAAAAACTTGTTTCAATAGTCTTAAAATTGCTTTCAAAACAGGCTATTGAAATCACCAATCGGTATATAAGCGAGCACCGCTCGGAAATCCACTCAGTTCTAATTGATCTAATTGAAAAAATGATCACAAGTGTAAGTGTAAATTTTGTGTTGTGGTGAAAATTACTTGATATGTGAAACGATTTATTTCAATTTTCATAAATAAAAAACCAAGCTGTTTTTCCGCTCGAGAACGGGTCGTTTGGTTAAGCGGCGAGAAAAATTGTAGAAGTGAAGAAATATTAGAAAAAGTGACTTCCCATATGCTCTACATATAGTATAGTGTAGGTGTTGTTAGTCCAATTAAAATTCGCATTGGGTTGAATTAAACACAAACTAAAAATTATAAAAGAAAATTACTTTTTCCGTTTCCAATATGTTTTCTCTATATTAAGGTTAAAGTGGAAGCTAGCAACAAATGGCTGCCACAATTGCGCTCATTTCTTTCATGTCCCTCCCTCATCACTCGCCCGAAAATCAATAATTTTGCGAAACAGTGTGAAGAAAATGATCGTTTTCGCACACTTCCCATCAAAACTCGAGCAAGTGCTCTGAAAGTTAAATTTTCATTTTTCAATCTTCGACCATGGTTTTGTTTGTTTGGTGAAATTCGTTATTTTTTCGACACTGATGCCAATCAACATCATCGAAACAGCTATAAAAACTACTCAATAAAATGTTATTCCTTAGTCATAGCGTTTCATGTCATGAAAATCAATAGAATAAAATTTTATTGATATCAATACAATTATTATTTTTACGTTTAATGGGTGTATAATGTAAGTTTAAGCAACTTTAACATTGGGTAAGAAAATTGTATTGCAGAGCTCGGAACTCTGCCACGGCTGCCTATGCTTTCAAAAATAGTAAACGGAAAAGTATTACATTACATCAAAATGCCTCGGCCAACGAATATGTTCGAATATGCTCTCCAACGTGAATAGGTTCACAACAATACGATCAACGAAGGAAAATATTAAGGAATTCACCTCTATTCCGGATCCCGAACGGGTTGAAATTGGCAAAATAATGCATTTTGTAACCCGTTCGACTTCTTCTTCTTCTTCTTCTTCTTCTAAATCGTGGGACTTTGACAATCCCCACTGTCAAATGGCACAGCATACTTGCTATCAAGACGGGTCTATGGTACTAGGTGAGGCCGTTTCTTCACTAAGTTGGTTAGGGGAGCGGTATATGAAAACAGCACGGAAGAAAGTAGAAGGGGAATTATTTGCTTGTAGCGTGAAAGAGACAGACTGATCACGAGCGAGCTTCGGCAATAGCGTATTGTGTTTCGTTTACAAACAAAACACAGTAGACTTTCAAGATGGCTGAAGAGTGGTTTTAGCAAGTTGACCCACCTTAGGAATACTTCTACGCACCTTGGTTGAAACTAATTCATATTCAAAGACAATTTCGCTATAGCTTTTCTCTGAGTGTACCATAAGTCACAAACGTCATAAGGATAAACAAAAGCGCTTTGTGGTTCACTTCGAGAAAACTGTTTTGCTTTTAATATGAATATTCAAGTTATCAACACTTATTAAATTCATTGCTTACCGGTCATTCATTACATTTTTTGTTTTTCTTGGTTGAGAATAATACTATAAAAACTGTGCCTCATAAGAAAGTGCTGGTTAGAAACTGTGATGGAATATAAAGAAGTATAAACATCATTGCAATCTGTTTTAAGATCTTATGGAAACCCTAAAAGTGATGTCTCAATCTTCGGCGGAAAGTAAAAACTCTAGCCGGGAAACCTCACCTAGTCGCAAAAATTGCCATTCAGGTAATTTATACTATAAACTAACGCATGTTTTTCTTCTGTTTTGTTTATACAATTCATTGGGACCCAAAAAATTCTTCATTCGTGTGATAAATTTTGCCAATTGTTCGAAATGGATGTTTTTTAGTTGTTTTTCTAAAATGTTCAATTATGATGTGAAAATTTCCAGATACAGTAAGTTACATCTTATTCGACAGATCTGACGAATTTATGCAAAGCTACATCAGTTTATGCGACACCTACGTTAGGCCGCGGTGCAATTGCTTGTAGCTCATTAATGCTGGTTTAGAGTTCCCGTTAACGTGAACTTGAACAGGTGGTGGAATAGTACGATCATTTCACGGATGATTTTGTTCACGTTCACGTTCACGTTCATATTAAAAGTTCGGCAGTAAACGTGAAGTAAATAAATATCGATCTTCAATAAAGTAGTTTGGGTGAAGCATACAGTTGTTCATCAACCCGAAGCAACGAAGTTTTGACGTAGAACTACGTCTTTCATTTCTATACCGGGGTGTAAAATCAAAGTTTCGAAAACGAAAGCGTTACGCCGGAGACCGAGATTTTGAGCGTTAATAGCTCCTAAACAGCTGAACGAAATGGTATGATAAACACTTCATTCGAAAGATAAAATGTCTACGCGTTCTATACTTGTCACTTTTTGATCCAAAAACTTGTTTCAATAGTCTTAAAATTGCTTTCAAAACAGGCTATTGAAATCACCAATCGGTATATAAGCGAGCACCGCTCGGAAATCCACTCAGTTCTAATTGATCTAATTGAAAAAATGATCACAAGTGTAAGTGTAAATTTTGTGTTGTGGTGAAAATTACTTGATATGTGAAACGATTTATTTCAATTTTCATAAATAAAAAACCAAGCTGTTTTTCCGCTCGAGAACGGGTCGTTTGGTTAAGCGGCGAGAAAAATTGTAGAAGTGAAGAAATATTAGAAAAAGTGACTTCCCATATGCTCTACATATAGTATAGTGTAGGTGTTGTTAGTCCAATTAAAATTCGCATTGGGTTGAATTAAACACAAACTAAAAATTATAAAAGAAAATTACTTTTTCCGTTTCCAATATGTTTTCTCTATATTAAGGTTAAAGTGGAAGCTAGCAACAAATGGCTGCCACAATTGCGCTCATTTCTTTCATGTCCCTCCCTCATCACTCGCCCGAAAATCAATAATTTTGCGAAACAGTGTGAAGAAAATGATCGTTTTCGCACACTTCCCATCAAAACTCGAGCAAGTGCTCTGAAAGTTAAATTTTCATTTTTCAATCTTCGACCATGGTTTTGTTTGTTTGGTGAAATTCGTTATTTTTTCGACACTGATGCCAATCAACATCATCGAAACAGCTATAAAAACTACTCAATAAAATGTTATTCCTTAGTCATAGCGTTTCATGTCATGAAAATCAATAGAATAAAATTTTATTGATATCAATACAATTATTATTTTTACGTTTAATGGGTGTATAATGTAAGTTTAAGCAACTTTAACATTGGGTAAGAAAATTGTATTGCAGAGCTCGGAACTCTGCCACGGCTGCCTATGCTTTCAAAAATAGTAAACGGAAAAGTATTACATTACATCAAAATGCCTCGGCCAACGAATATGTTCGAATATGCTCTCCAACGTGAATAGGTTCACAACAATACGATCAACGAAGGAAAATATTAAGGAATTCACCTCTATTCCGGATCCCGAACGGGTTGAAATTGGCAAAATAATGCATTTTGTAACCCGTTCGACTTCTTCTTCTTCTTCTTCTTCTTCTTCTAAATCGTGGGACTTTGACAATCCCCACTGTCAAATGGCACAGCATACTTGCTATCAAGACGGGTCTATGGTACTAGGTGAGGCCGTTTCTTCACTAAGTTGGTTAGGGGAGCGGTATATGAAAACAGCACGGAAGAAAGTAGAAGGGGAATTATTTGCTTGTAGCGTGAAAGAGACAGACTGATCACGAGCGAGCTTCGGCAATAGCGTATTGTGTTTCGTTTACAAACAAAACACAGTAGACTTTCAAGATGGCTGAAGAGTGGTTTTAGCAAGTTGACCCACCTTAGGAATACTTCTACGCACCTTGGTTGAAACTAATTCATATTCAAAGACAATTTCGCTATATCTTTTCTCTGAGTGTACCATAAGTCACAAACGTCATAAGGATAAACAAAAGCGCTTTGTGGTTCACTTCGAGAAAACTGTTTTGCTTTTAATATGAATATTCAAGTTATCAACACTTATTAAATTCATTGCTTACCGGTCATTCATTACATTTTTTGTTTTTCTTGGTTGAGAATAATACTATAAAAACTGTGCCTCATAAGAAAGTGCTGGTTAGAAACTGTGATGGAATATAAAGAAGTATAAACATCATTGCAATCTGTTTTAAGATCTTATGGAAACCCTAAAAGTGATGTCTCAATCTTCGGCGGAAAGTAAAAACTCTAGCCGGGAAACCTCACCTAGTCGCAAAAATTGCCATTCAGGTAATTTATACTATAAACTAACGCATGTTTTTCTTCTGTTTTGTTTATACAATTCATTGGGACCCAAAAAATTCTTCATTCGTGTGATAAATTTTGCTAATTGTTCGAAATGGATGTTTTTTAGTTGTTTTTCTAAAATGTTCAATTATGATGTGAAAATTTCCAGATACAGTAAGTTACATCTTATTCGACAGATCTGACGAATTTATGCAAAGCTACATCAGTTTATGCGACACCTACGTTAGGCCGCGGTGCAATTGCTTGTAGCTCATTAATGCTGGTTTAGAGTTCCCGTTAACGTGAACTTGAACAGGTGGTGGAATAGTACGATCATTTCACGGATGATTTTGTTCACGTTCACGTTCACGTTCATATTAAAAGTTCGGCAGTAAACGTGAAGTAAATAAATATCGATCTTCAATAAAGTAGTTTGGGTGAAGCATACAGTTGTTCATCAACCCGAAGCAACGAAGTTTTGACGTAGAACTACGTCTTTCATTTCTATACCGGGGTGTAAAATCAAAGTTTCGAAAACGAAAGCGTTACGCCGGAGACCGAGATTTTGAGCGTTAATAGCTCCTAAACAACTGAACGAAATGGTATGATAAACACTTCATTCGAAAGATAAAATGTCTACGCGTTCTATACTTGTCACTTTTTGATCCAAAAACTTGTTTCAATAGTCTTAAAATTGCTTTCAAAACAGGCTATTGAAATCACCAATCGGTATATAAGCGAGCACCGCTCGGAAATCCACTCAGTTCTAATTGATCTAATTGAAAAAATGATCACAAGTGTAAGTGTAAATTTTGTGTTGTGGTGAAAATTACTTGATATGTGAAACGATTTATTTCAATTTTCATAAATAAAAAACCAAGCTGTTTTTCCGCTCGAGAACGGGTCGTTTGGTTAAGCGGCGAGAAAAATTGTAGAAGTGAAGAAATATTAGAAAAAGTGACTTCCCATATGCTCTACATATAGTATAGTGTAGGTGTTGTTATTCCAATTAAAATTCGCATTGGGTTGAATTAAACACAAACTAAAAATTATAAAAGAAAATTACTTTTTCCGTTTCCAATATATTTTCTCTATATTAAAGTTAAAGTGGAAGCTAGCAACAAATGGCTGCCACAATGGCGCTCATTTCTTTCATGTCCCTCCCTCATCACTCGCCCGAAAATCAATAATTTTGCGAAACAGTGTGAAGAAAATGATCGTTTTCGCACACTTCCCATCAAAACTCGAGCAAGTGCTCTGAAAGTTAAATTTTCATTTTTCAATCTTCGACCATGGTTTTGTTTGTTTGGTGAAATTCGTTATTTTTTCGACACTGATGCCAGACAACATCATCGAAACAGCTATAAAAACTACTCAATAAAATGTTATTCCTTAGTCATAGCGTTTCATGTCATGAAAATCAATAGAATAAAATTTTATTGATATCAATACAATTATTATTTTTACGTTTAATGGGTGTATAATGTAAGTTTAAGCAACTTTAACATTGGGTAAGAAAATTGTATTGCAGAGCTCGGAACTCTGCCACGGCTGCCTATGCTTTCAAAAATAGTAAACGGAAAAGTATTACATTACATCAAAATGCCTCGGCCAACGAATATGTTCGAATATGCTCTCCAACGTGAATAGGTTCACAACAATACGATCAACGAAGGAAAATATTAAGGAATTCACCTCTATTCCGGATCCCGAACGGGTTGAAATTGGCAAAATAATGCATTTTGTAACCCGTTCGACTTCTTCTTCTTCTTCTTCTTCTAAATCGTGGGACTTTGACAATCCCCACTGTCAAATGGCACAGCATACTTGCTATCAAGACGGGTCTATGGTACTAGGTGAGGCCGTTTCTTCACTAAGTTGGTTAGGGGAGCGGTATATGAAAACAGCACGGAAGAAAGTAGAAGGGGAATTATTTGCTTGTAGCGTGAAAGAGACAGACTGATCACGAGCGAGCTTCGGCAATAGCGTATTGTGTTTTGTTTACAAACAAAACAGTAGACTTCCAAGATGGCTGAAGAGTGGTTTTAGCAAGTTGACCCACCTTAGGAATACTTCTACGCACCTTGGTTGAAACTAATTCATATTCAAAGACAATTTCGCTATATCTTTTCTCTGAGTGTACCATAAGTCACAAACGTCATAAGGATAAACAAAAGCGCTTTGTGGTTCACTTCGAGAAAACTGTTTTGCTTTTAATATGAATATTCAAGTTATAAACACTTATTAAATTCATTGCTTACCGGTCATTCATTACATTTTTTGTTTTTCTTGGTTGAGAATAATACTATAAAAACTGTGCCTCATAAGAAAGTGCTGGTTAGAAACTGTGATGGAATATAAGAAGTATAAACATCATTGCAATCTGTTTTAAGATCTTATGGAAACCCTAAAAGTGATGTCTCAAACTTCGGCGGAAAGTAAAAACTCTAGCCGGGAAACCTCACCTAGTCGCAAAAATTGCCATTCAGGTAATTTATACTATAAACTAACGCATATTTTTCTTCTGTTTTGTTTATACAATTCATTGGGACCCAAAAAATTCTTCATTCGTGTGATAAATTTTGCTAATTGTTCGAAATGGATGTTTTTTAGTTGTTTTTCTAAAATGTTCAATTATGATGTGAAAATTTCCAGATACAGTAAGTTACATCTTATTCGACAGATCTGACGAATTTATGCAAAGCTACATCAGTTTATGCGACACCTACGTTAGGCCGCGGTGCAATTGCTTGCAGCTCATTAATGCTGGTTTAGAGTTCCCGTTAACGTGAACTTGAACAGGTGGTGGAATAGTACGATCATTTCACGGATGATTTTGTTCACGTTCACGTTCACGTTCATATTAAAAGTTCGGCAGTAAACGTGAAGTAAATAAATATCGATCTTCAATAAAGTAGTTTGGGTGAAGCATACAGTTGTTCATCAACCCGAAGCAACGAAGTTTTGACGTAGAACTACGTCTTTCATTTCTATACCGGGGTGTAAAATCAAAGTTTCGAAAACGAAAGCGTTACGCCGGAGACCGAGATTTTGAGCGTTAATAGCTCCTAAACAACTGAACGAAATGGTATGATAAACACTTCATTCGAAAGATAAAATGTCTACGCGTTCTATACTTGTCACTTTTTGATCCAAAAACTTGTTTCAATAGTCTTAAAATTGCTTTCAAAACAGGCTATTGAAATCACCAATCGGTATATAAGCGAGCACCGCTCGGAAATCCACTCAGTTCTAATTGATCTAATTGAAAAAATGATCACAAGTGTAAGTGTAAATTTTGTGTTGTGGTGAAAATTACTTGATATGTGAAACGATTTATTTCAATTTTCATAAATAAAAAACCAAGCTGTTTTTCCGCTCGAGAACGGGTCGTTTGGTTAAGCGGCGAGAAAAATTGTAGAAGTGAAGAAATATTAGAAAAAGTGACTTCCCATATGCTCTACATATAGTATAGTGTAGGTGTTGTTAGTCCAATTAAAATTCGCATTGGGTTGAATTAAACACAAACTAAAAATTATAAAAGAAAATTACTTTTTCCGTTTCCAATATGTTTTCTCTATATTAAGGTTAAAGTGGAAGCTAGCAACAAATGGCTGCCACAATTGCGCTCATTTCTTTCATGTCCCTCCCTCATCACTCGCCCGAAAATCAATAATTTTGCGAAACAGTGTGAAGAAAATGATCGTTTTCGCACACTTCCCATCAAAACTCGAGCAAGTGCTCTGAAAGTTAAATTTTCATTTTTCAATCTTCGACCATGGTTTTGTTTGTTTGGTGAAATTCGTTATTTTTTCGACACTGATGCCAGACAACATCATCGAAACAGCTATAAAAACTACTCAATAAAATGTTATTCCTTAGTCATAGCATTTCATGTCATGAAAATCAATAGAATAAAATTTTATTGATATCAATACAATTATTATTTTTACGTTTAATGGGTGTATAATGTAAGTTTAAGCAACTTTAACATTGGGTAAGAAAATTGTATTGCAGAGCTCGGAACTCTGCCACGGCTGCCTATGCTTTCAAAAATAGTAAACGGAAAAGTATTACATTACATCAAAATGCCTCGGCCAACGAATATGTTCGAATATGCTCTCCAACGTGAATAGGTTCACAACAATACGATCAACGAAGGAAAATATTAAGGAATTCACCTCTATTCCGGATCCCGAACGGGTTGAAATTGGCAAAATAATGCATTTTGTAACCCGTTCGACTTCTTCTTCTTCTTCTTCTTCTTCTTCTTCTAAATCGTGGGACTTTGACAATCCCCACTGTCAAATGGCACAGCATACTTGCTATCAAGACGGGTCTATGGTACTAGGTGAGGCCGTTTCTTCACTAAGTTGGTTAGGGGAGCGGTATATGAAAACAGCACGGAAGAAAGTAGAAGGGGAATTATTTGCTTGTAGCGTGAAAGAGACAGACTGATCACGAGCGAGCTTCGGCAATAGCGTATTGTGTTTCGTTTACAAACAAAACACAGTAGACTTTCAAGATGGCTGAAGAGTGGTTTTAGCAAGTTGACCCACCTTAGGAATACTTCTACGCACCTTGGTTGAAACTAATTCATATTCAAAGACAATTTCGCTATATCTTTTCTCTGAGTGTACCATAAGTCACAAACGTCATAAGGATAAACAAAAGCGCTTTGTGGTTCACTTCGAGAAAACTGTTTTGCTTTTAATATGAATATTCAAGTTATCAACACTTATTAAATTCATTGCTTACCGGTCATTCATTACATTTTTTGTTTTTCTTGGTTGAGAATAATACTATAAAAACTGTGCCTCATAAGAAAGTGCTGGTTAGAAACTGTGATGGAATATAAAGAAGTATAAACATCATTGCAATCTGTTTTAAGATCTTATGGAAACCCTAAAAGTGATGTCTCAAACTTCGGCGGAAAGTAAAAACTCTAGCCGGGAAACCTCACCTAGTCGCAAAAATTGCCATTCAGGTAATTTATACTATAAACTAACGCATATTTTTCTTCTGTTTTGTTTATACAATTCATTGGGACCCAAAAAATTCTTCATTCGTGTGATAAATTTTGCTAATTGTTCGAAAAATTCTATTTTTTTAGTTGTTTTTCTAAAATGTTCAATTATGATGTGAAAATTTCCAGATACAGTAAGTTACATCTTATTCGACAGATCTGACGAATTTATGCAAAGCTACATCAGTTTATGCGACACCTACGTTAGGCCGCGGTGCAATTGCTTGCAGCTCATTAATGCTGGTTTAGAGTTCCCGTTAACGTGAACTTGAACAGGTGGTGGAATAGTACGATCATTTCACGGATGATTTTGTTCACGTTCACGTTCACGTTCATATTAAAAGTTCGGCAGTAAACGTGAAGTAAATAAATATCGATCTTCAATAAAGTAGTTTGGGTGAAGCATACAGTTGTTCATCAACCCGAAGCAACGAAGTTTTGACGTAGAACTACGTCTTTCATTTCTATACCGGGGTGTAAAATCAAAGTTTCGAAAACGAAAGCGTTACGCCGGAGACCGAGATTTTGAGCGTTAATAGCTCCTAAACAACTGAACGAAATGGTATGATAAACACTTCATTCGAAAGATAAAATGTCTACGCGTTCTATACTTGTCACTTTTTGATCCAAAAACTTGTTTCAATAGTCTTAAAATTGCTTTCAAAACAGGCTATTGAAATCACCAATCGGTATATAAGCGAGCACCGCTCGGAAATCCACTCAGTTCTAATTGATCTAATTGAAAAAATGATCACAAGTGTAAGTGTAAATTTTGTGTTGTGGTGAAAATTACTTGATATGTGAAACGATTTATTTCAATTTTCATAAATAAAAAACCAAGCTGTTTTTCCGCTCGAGAACGGGTCGTTTGGTTAAGCGGCGAGAAAAATTGTAGAAGTGAAGAAATATTAGAAAAAGTGACTTCCCATATGCTCTACATATAGTATAGTGTAGGTGTTGTTAGTCCAATTAAAATTCGCATTGGGTTGAATTAAACACAAACTAAAAATTATAAAAGAAAATTACTTTTTCCGTTTCCAATATGTTTTCTCTATATTAAGGTTAAAGTGGAAGCTAGCAACAAATGGCTGCCACAATGGCGCTCATTTCTTTCATGTCCCTCCCTCATCACTCGCCCGAAAATCAATAATTTTGCGAAACAGTGTGAAGAAAATGATCGTTTTCGCACACTTCCCATCAAAACTCGAGCAAGTGCTCTGAAAGTTAAATTTTCATTTTTCAATCTTCGACCATGGTTTTGTTTGTTTGGTGAAATTCGTTATTTTTTCGACACTGATGCCAGACAACATCATCGAAACAGCTATAAAAACTACTCAATAAAATGTTATTCCTTAGTCATAGCGTTTCATGTCATGAAAATCAATAGAATAAAATTTTATTGATATCAATACAATTATTATTTTTACGTTTAATGGGTGTATAATGTAAGTTTAAGCAACTTTAACATTGGGTAAGAAAATTGTATTGCAGAGCTCGGAACTCTGCCACGGCTGCCTATGCTTTCAAAAATAGTAAACGGAAAAGTATTACATTACATCAAAATGCCTCGGCCAACGAATATGTTCGAATATGCTCTCCAACGTGAATAGGTTCACAACAATACGATCAACGAAGGAAAATATTAAGGAATTCACCTCTATTCCGGATCCCGAACGGGTTGAAATTGGCAAAATAATGCATTTTGTAACCCGTTCGACTTCTTCTTCTTCTTCTAAATCGTGGGACTTTGACAATCCCCACTGTCAAATGGCACAGCATACTTGCTATCAAGACGGGTCTATGGTACTAGGTGAGGCCGTTTCGCCACTAAGTTGGTTAGGGGAGCGGTATATGAAAACAGCACGGAAGAAAGTAGAAGGGGAATTATTTGCTTGTAGCGTGAAAGAGACAGACTGATCACGAGCGAGCTTCGTCAAGATGGCTGAAGAGTGGTTATAGCAAGTTGGCCCACCTTAGTATATACTTCTAGGCGCCTTGCTTGCTATAACGCCAGTCAGTTTTTCATTGGGAGTAGCTTTTGTTTATTTTCGTCTTGTCAAAAGGTGCAAAGAGCGGTTTAGATTTTCATTTCGATTTCTTTGAGAAATTTACAAATGTTTTTCAGAGTATCAATGTTTTTGTCGTCGAAAGCATCTTGGATTGAGAAATATTTGTCAAGGTTGTGTTTGTCTCTGTGTGTTACGTAGTTAATACAGTTGAAAATTATGTGTTCTGATGTGTTAAGGCAGTCGCAAAGCTGGCAG
Organism: Toxorhynchites rutilus septentrionalis; assembly: GCF_029784135.1. Classification (NCBI taxonomy): domain Eukaryota; kingdom Metazoa; phylum Arthropoda; class Insecta; order Diptera; family Culicidae; genus Toxorhynchites; species Toxorhynchites rutilus. The sequence goes on along the minus strand of NW_026600157.1, from coordinate 319,899 downwards.
TAGAACTCATCTTTAATTTTCATCTTGCTCAGCCAGAATGGAGAATAATCGTGTCCGGCCAGTAGACGGTTTAGGGTTCTTATCTCGGTGTTGGTTAGTGGCAGGTTATGGAACCAAGATTTCGAATTAATCCCTGTCTGCAGTTTGAAAAACTTTCTTCCTTTGCCAAATTCTTGAGTGTAGTTTACATACCATTGTTGTATTTTTTCAGTGACGTCGTTCTTGATCCAGTTGATTGCATCGTGTGGTAAAAACCGATTGTGGATCACCTCGTTCGACTGGAGCCCGGCTTTAGCCAGACTATCAGCTATCTCGTTGCCTTCCAGGTTCACGTGCCGCGGAATCCACTGAATACAGGAGTTGGTTGTTATGGCTGTTTCCAGGATTTCCTGAATGATTTCGTCCCTTTCTGTTGCATCTAGTTGCCCTCTGATGAACTCACATCCAGACTTCGAATCAGTAAGAATAACAGCATTATTGAGCTGGTTCCTCTTCAAATACCGTAGAGCTTCTCCAATCGCTTCCAGCTCAGCCGACATCGTACATACAGAGTGATTTAGTTTCCTGCTGATCATCCTCTTGCTGTAGTCATCGTAGATTCCAATGCCACAGTGATCGTTGTCCTTCGAAGCATCCGTATAGATCTTCCGGTGGAACTTGTATTGTCCGTGAATTTTTCCCAGTTGCTTCAAGATTCTGGCTGATGTATTTCTTTTAGTCCATGGTTGATCATCAATTTCTGATTGAACCCATACAACTTGTGAGATCTCGCTGAAAACATCCTTGTACTCCTCGAACTTCCGCTTCTTGGTAAGTTTGCTTATCTGCTGGTATGTCGTTGTGGGCAATTAACTGCCTCCAGACTGGTGTTGAGTACTGTGCGTGTCTAACTATTTCCTTTGCCGTTCTTAACTTCCGATGAAATTGCAAGGGTGGTTGACTGGCTATAGCGCAGAGAGTGTTAATTGGTGTTGTTTTTGAACAACCCGTTATTTTTCTCAAACAAACGTTATTCGTGACCGTGAGTTTTTCCAGGTTCGTTTTTGAAGAGTTTGCGTATATCGAAACCCCATATTCCAGGTAGCTCCGAACTATTGCGTTGTACACTATGTTTAGGGTTTGAGGGTGTCCTCCATTTCGTGTACTGCTCACGACCTTCAGCATGTTAATCCTGTCAGTGGAGCAACTCTTAATCTCCCTTATATGTGCTCCATAAGTTAATGAACGATCGAGTGTAACCCCAAGGTATTTGTACATGTTCACCGATTCCAATTCTGTGTGTCCTATCTTTAGCTTCAAAACTTTTTTATTGAGCTGGAATAACATGACTTTTGTTTTGATTTCATTTATTTTCAGGTTCAAATTTTCAGTTTTACTCTTGAATTCGTTCAAAAAGATCTGGCCGCGGTTTTGAACGTCTTCGAAGTTTTTACCTTTGATTATCTCCATGAAGTCGTCGGCGTATTGCACCAGAACTACTCCTTCCGTTATTCCATTGTGTAGCTGTGCCGTATAGATGTTGAACAATACAGGGGACAAAACGTCTCCTTGAGGAAGTCCATCTCTGACGGTCCTTTCAACTGTCCTCGTTCCTACCTGTATTTGGATTGTTCTATCCTTAAGGAAGTTCACAATCCATTTGATAAATTCGATTGGAGTACCGTATTCAAAGAGGATTTGTTCCAGAGTTCCTGTTTTTACGGTGTTGTACGCATTTGACATATCAATGAAGATCGCACCTGCTACTTTACCTTCTCTTTTGATAGCGTTAATGTGGTTCGTGACGTAGCTCAAGCATGTTGTGGTAGAGTTATGTCTTCGGAAACCAAATGATGTATTCGGCAACACACGCTTCTTCTGGATAAATTGATTGAGTTCACCTAGTACTGCCGAGTTAATAATCTTCAAAGGGCAGTTAAGCATGGAAATCGGTCGTAGGTTGCTGATTATTTCTGGGTTCCGTCCCGGTTTTGGTATAGCAATTACTTTTATTTTGTTCAACGCTAAATCAGCTCTACCATTTTTCCACATTCTGTTGAGGTCGTAAATCACGCTATCTCGAACATCTGGTTTTATACTTCTTAACATTTCGTAGCTAAGGCCATCTGGGCCTGCTGCAGATGGCTTCTTCTTCTTATGTAGAATTTCGTTCCATTTTTCCACGCTCAAAATGTCGTACGTGACCTCCTTGTAGAGACAGTCACCGTAGTCGTCCCCACTTGGGAAATTGGCATTCAGGAATTGGATTGCGGCTTCTTCGTCTTCATGTACGACCGAGGGCTGGTTCATTTTCTTCTTTTTGCCCGTTAGTCCGTTAATCTTCTTCCATAACTCTTTACTGCTCGTGCTTGGGTCGATCTCATTGACGTATTCTTGAAATTTCTCCCTCATGAGTTTGTGTTTGCACCTTGTGAACAAACTTTCTCTCCTTTTCATCTCTATTAAATCCTCTAGATTGCCACTGTTGTTGAATTTGGTCCTAGCTTCGTTTTTGCTTCTCCATGCTTCTTCCACTTCTGCACTCCACCAAAACTTCGGTTCGTACCGGTTCTTCTGCTTCGCTGTTTTCTGGATTTTTCGTGCTATCTGTTGTAGTTCGGCCCATCCGTATACTTGCTTTGTGTCCAAATTTCCTAATTGTTCCGTCACTTGTTTCCGGTTGATAAAGTATTTGTTTGTGGTTTTTTGTTCAGTCTTGATTGTGATGTGGATGACAAGGTGTCTGCTGCCAATCCCGTACTGCAGAATCTCCATTTTCGTATCATGGTATAGTGCTGGGGAGACCATAACCAGATCGATCGTGGATGATTTTTTGTTGAGCTCCGCTGGTATGTATGTTGGTTCACCATTGTTCAGCAGGATTATATCCTCGTCATTGATAAAGTCGAAAAGGATTCTCCCTTTCGCGTCCGAGTGGTGACGATCCCATAGATGATGATGTGAGTTCAAATCACCGCCTATTAGAACCTTTTTGTACTTTTCTACGCTTTTGAATAACTTTGTCAGGAATTCTTTGAATTCGTTGACCGATGCACTTGGTGAAACATATATTGAAAATATTACTACATCCATTTTGGTCATATACCTGCCTACACATTGTATATCCTCCGTAGAGTCTACTACGATTGGTCTATTTTTGACTGCCTCATGGATTACGATCATGGAACCACCGTATCCATCTAACCTTGAACTATAGTAATTGTTGTATCTCGGAATTTTGTATTTACTATTTTCATATTGTTGTTTCGTCCAACATTCAGAAATTATTCCAACTGTATACTTTTCTTTAACTAATACTCTGACTAGCTCTGATTTATTCTTTTCCAAACTTTGTATATTGCACTGAAAGATTTTACAGCTCATTTTGGTTATTACTTTTTTGGTAATACTTTTTTACCCTCATGTATATTTTCAGGTGATTGCATCCAGAAATCTTTAGACGATATCTCACAAAATTCAGCCATTCGAAATGACGTTCCTTCACAACAAACAGGCTCAAAACAAAAGAATTCTGATACTGGAAATACGTTGTCTAGCAATGAAAGCACGTCTGTTGTCGATGAATTGAAAGGTATGTACAATAGAACAATCAATTTTTTTTATTCTTCTAATTTGTTGATTCGTATGTTGTAATTTAAAAACCAAAGATTGTTTAAAGCACTGGTTGGAAAACTTATGAAGCGATCGCCGTTGACGTATTCTATGACCAAAACCGCGTTCTCTCTTGACCTCTCCGTCATTGGTTCCGATCTAAAATTGATTGGATTGTTATATATTTGGATTTTTGAAATATTTTGAGCGTATCAGTGGTGCAATGAGTTTGTTCTCTATGATCGGAAAAATTACCGACTGGACCATTTTTGGATCCATTACATCACGGGAACACCAAGCCAAACTGATGGTATTGGATTACATCACGGGAACACCAAGCCGAATGCGTAAATGGGTGCGAATATTACTTCGCTCGGACGCATTCATACGCAAACAATTTTTCATGACTGTTCCATGCGAAAGCAGAACAGAAACCGATGCGAGTGAAAGTACTCACGCCTTGCGTATGTCTGCTTTTCGCGTTGACGGTGGAATGGTGTCATCTGGATACGACATTAGTTTGTATGAGACCAGCTATTCTCTATCAGATTAGTCGCCCTTAAAGAAGTTTTAAATTGCTTGCACAAAATATGTGCAATTTTTCATATTTTCTGTTTGGACAACACATAGGTTCCATGTAAGAACATTTTTCATGATGTTCATTCAGAGAAAAAAATCAGCAGCGATCTTCACTCACAATCAATCGTACAAACAATTACGATAACTCGTACACGCAATAGGCCATGCAATGGATTGAAAGCAACGAAAAACCTTTTTGCTCAATTCGCCCTCACTAGAAGATTTCATGTTTACCTTATTCATGCATCGCCCCAGCTTCCCCCAGATTTTTTTTCTGATGAGGAAGTATATGAATGTTTCGCGGAATTGAAAAAAAAACATGAAATTGAAAATATATAGCTTCGGTTTGAAAACTTCTTCTTCTTCTTCAATGGCACTAACGTTCCTAGGGGAACTTCGCCGTCTCAACGTAGTATTACTTGCGTCATTTTTATTAGTACTTAGTTGAGATTTCGATGCCAAATAACACGCCTTGAATGCATTCTGAGTGGCAAGCTCTAGAATACGGGTGATCACAGTGCAAGTCGGAGGAAATTTCTTTGACGAAAAATTCTCCCGACCAGAACGGGAATCGAACCCGAACACCCGGCATGTTAGTTATGACGCTAACCACTCGGCCACGGGAGCACTCGTACCAACTTATATGATACGCCAAACGATGATGAACAACGAATGACGAAGCTAGAGAGAATCGCAATGTCGTAGTGTTGATGTTTTCTGAGAAATGAACGAATTATTGATTTCTTGGTCTCTCAGACCTATGCGCGAGTATAGGAGTGTTAACCGTCATGGTGTTTCGTCGAATTTTTTCGGATATGCTAAATCTTTTACGGTTGAACCATAAAAATGATTCCCTGGTGGTGGAGGAGACTGGGAAGAAGAATTCAGGGTCTGCAGGAGTAAAATGCGGACTTAGAGAAGGTGCTCCCGTTCTAAAATAGTAGTATTCAAATTCAGAGTGCCGAGGAAAATATACCATACTAGTGGTCAATGATTCTATAAATGTACCTCTTTTGAACTAGTAGCTATTAGGACCAAGCAGAAATATTCAAACAAATGAGCTATTTCATTCAACATTCAAAGAACAGGTAATTTTGAACAGAAAAAAAATTATGTTGGTACAATAATAACATTGTGCATCATTCTCATTGTGTACTTTTTTTTCAATCATCCTCAAAAAATCATGAAATGGTAAATTTATCAATATACTAAAATACCATTTCATTCAAAAACAATTATTCTGCACCATGTTTATTTCAAAATTATATTTAATGTAACTTTTAAAATTATGACATCATACTTTTTTATTACAAATATATCTGTTCTTTTTGATTACAAGAAATAAATATTCGCTCGGTTAATCGAATACTGAAAAACAATTATTCGAATGAATCGAATATTTAAAAATGACCCCACGATTAATCGACAATTGAATAAACGAAAAATTTAGACATCTCTATTTGCAGTCAAATCCCTTTCCACAGTCCTCTGTATATTTATACCGTTTCCCCTGCGCACTTATTGACGACACGGTCACACCTTTATTCCACACATCTTGATTGAAACCAAGACGGGTCTATGGTACTAGGTGAGGCCGTTTCTTCACTAGTTGGTTAGGGGAGCGGTATATGAAAACAGAAACTTGGGCACAAGCGTATTGTGTTTTGTTTACAAACAAAACAGTAGACTTCCAAGATAGCTGAAGAGTGGTTTTAGCAAGTTGACCCACCTTAGGAATACTTCTACGCACCTTGGTTGAAACTAATTCATATTCAAAGACAATTTCGCTATATCTTTTCTCTGAGTGTACCATAAGTCACAAACGTCATAAGGATAAACAAAAGCGCTTTGTGGTTCACTTCGAGAAAACTGTTTTGCTTTTAATATGAATATTCAAGTTATCAACACTTATTAAATTCATTGCTTACCGGTCATTCATTACATTTTTTGTTTTTCTTGGTTGAGAATAATACTATAAAAACTGTGCCTCATAAGAAAGTGCTGGTTAGAAACTGTGATGGAATATAAAGAAGTATAAACATCATTGCAATCTGTTTTAAGATCTTATGGAAACCCTAAAAGTGATGTCTCAAACTTCGGCGGAAAGTAAAAACTCTAGCCGGGAAACCTCACCTAGTCGCAAAAATTGCCATTCAGGTAATTTATACTATAAACTAACGCATATTTTTCTTCTGTTTTGTTTATACAATTCATTGGGACCCAAAAAATTCTTCATTCGTGTGATAAATTTTGCTAATTGTTCGAAATGGATGTTTTTTAGTTGTTTTTCTAAAATGTTCACTTATGATGTGAAAATTTCCAGATACAGTAAGTTACATCTTATTCGACAGATCTGACGAATTTATGCAAAGCTACATCAGTTTATGCGACACCTACGTTAGGCCGCGGTGCAATTGCTTGCAGCTCATTAATGCTGGTTTAGAGTTCCCGTTAACGTGAACTTGAACAGGTGGTGGAATAGTACGATCATTTCACGGATGATTTTGTTCACGTTCATATTAAAAGTTCGGCAGTAAACGTGAAGTAAATAAATATCGATCTTCAATAAAGTAGTTTGGGTGAAGCATACAGTTGTTCATCAACCCGAAGCAACGAAGTTTTGACGTAGAACTACGTCTTTCATTTCTATACCGGGGTGTAAAATCAAAGTTTCGAAAACGAAAGCGTTACGCCGGAGACCGAGATTTTGAGCGTTAATAGCTCCTAAACAACTGAACGAAATGGTATGATAAACACTTCATTCGAAAGATAAAATGTCTACGCGTTCTATACTTGTCACTTTTTGATCCAAAAACTTGTTTCAATAGTCTTAAAATTGCTTTCAAAACAGGCTATTGAAATCACCAATCGGTATATAAGCGAGCACCGCTCGGAAATCCACTCAGTTCTAATTGATCTAATTGAAAAAATGATCACAAGTGTAAGTGTAAATTTTGTGTTGTGGTGAAAATTACTTGATATGTGAAACGATTTATTTCAATTTTCATAAATAAAAAACCAAGCTGTTTTTCCGCTCGAGAACGGGTCGTTTGGTTAAGCGGCGAGAAAAATTGTAGAAGTGAAGAAATATTAGAAAAAGTGACTTCCCATATGCTCTACATATAGTATAGTGTAGGTGTTGTTAGTCCAATTAAAATTCGCATTGGGTTGAATTAAACACAAACTAAAAATTATAAAAGAAAATTACTTTTTCCGTTTCCAATATGTTTTCTCTATATTAAGGTTAAAGTGGAAGCTAGCAACAAATGGCTGCCACAATTGCGCTCATTTCTTTCATGTCCCTCCCTCATCACTCGCCCGAAAATCAATAATTTTGCGAAACAGTGTGAAGAAAATGATCGTTTTCGCACACTTCCCATCAAAACTCGAGCAAGTGCTCTGAAAGTTAAATTTTCATTTTTCAATCTTCGACCATGGTTTTGTTTGTTTGGTGAAATTCGTTATTTTTTCGACACTGATGCCAGACAACATCATCGAAACAGCTATAAAAACTACTCAATAAAATGTTATTCCTTAGTCATAGCGTTTCATGTCATGAAAATCAATAGAATAAAATTTTATTGATATCAATACAATTATTATTTTTACGTTTAATGGGTGTATAATGTAAGTTTAAGCAACTTTAACATTGGGTAAGAAAATTGTATTGCAGAGCTCGGAACTCTGCCACGGCTGCCTATGCTTTCAAAAATAGTAAACGGAAAAGTATTACATTACATCAAAATGCCTCGGCCAACGAATATGTTCGAATATGCTCTCCAACGTGAATAGGTTCACAACAATACGATCAACGAAGGAAAATATTAAGGAATTCACCTCTATTCCGGATCCCGAACGGGTTGAAATTGGCAAAATAATGCATTTTGTAACCCGTTCGACTTCTTCTTCTTCTTCTAAATCGTGGGACTTTGACAATCCCCACTGTCAAATGGCACAGCATACTTGCTATCAAGACGGGTCTATGGTACTAGGTGAGGCCGTTTCGCCACTAAGTTGGTTAGGGGAGCGGTATATGAAAACAGCACGGAAGAAAGTAGAAGGGGAATTATTTGCTTGTAGCGTGAAAGAGATAGACTGATCACGAGCGAGCTTCGGCAATAGCGTATTGTGTTTCGTTTACAAACAAAACACAGTAGACTTTCAAGATGGCTGAAGAGTGGTTATAGCAAGTTGGCCCACCTTAGTATATACTTCTAGGCGCCTTGCTTGCTATAACGCCAGTCAGTTTTTCATTGGGAGTAGCTTTTGTTTATTTTCGTCTTGTCAAAAGGTGCAAAGAGCGGTTTAGATTTTCATTTCGATTTCTTTGAGAAATTTACAAATGTTTTTCAGAGTATCAATGTTTTTGTCGTCGAAAGCATCTTGGATTGAGATATATTTGTCAAGGTTGTGTTTGTCTCTGTGTGTCACGTAGTTAATACAGTTGAAAATTATGTGTTCTGATGTGTTAAGGCAGTTGCAAAGCTGGCAGTAGAACTCATCTTTAATTTTCATCTTGCTCAGCCAGAATGGAGAATAATCGTGTCCGGCCAGTAGACGGTTTAGGGTTCTTATCTCGGTGTTGGTTAGTGGCAGGTTATGGAACCAATATTTCGAATTAATCCCTGTCTGCAGTTTGAAAAACTTTCTTCCTTTGCCAAATTCTTGAGTGTAGTTACATACCATTGTTGTATTTTTTCAGTGACGTCGTTCTTGATCCAGTTGATTGCATCGTGTGGTAAAAACCGATTGTGGATCACCTCGTTCGGATGGAGCCCGGCTTTAGCCAGACTATCAGCTATCTCGTTGCCTTCCAGGTTCACGTGCCGCGGAATCCACTGAATACAGGAGTTGGTTGTTATGGCTGTTTCCAGGATTTCCTGAATGATTTCGTCCCTTTCTGTTGCATCTAGTTGCCCTCTGATGAACTCACATCCAGACTTCGAATCAGTAAGAATAACAGCATTATTGAGCTGGTTCCTCTTCAAATACCGTAGAGCTTCTCCAATCGCTTCCAGCTCAGCCGACATCGTACATACAGAGTGATTTAGTTTCCTGCTGATCATCCTCTTGCTGTAGTCATCGTAGATTCCAATGCCACAGTGATCGTTGTCCTTCGAAGCATCCGTATAGATCTTCCGGTGGAACTTGTATTGTCCGTGAATTTTTCCCAGTTGCTTCAAGATTCTGGCTGATGTATTTCTTTTAGTCCATGGTTGATCATCAATTTCTGATTGAACCCATACAACTTGTGAGATCGCGCTGAAAACATCCTTGTACTCCTCGAACTTCCGCTTCTTGGTAAGTTTGCTTATCTGCTGGTATGTCGTTGTGGGCAATTAACTGCCTCCAGACTGGTGTTGAGTACTGTGCGTGTCTAACTATTTCCTTTGCCGTTGTTAACTTCCGATGAAATTGCAAGGGTGGTTGACTGGCTATAGCGCAGAGAGTGTTAATTGGTGTTGTTTTTGAACAACCCGTTATTTTTCTCAAACAAACGTTATTCGTGACCGTGAGTTTTTCCAGGTTCGTTTTTGAAGAGTTTGCGTATATCGAAACCCCATATTCCAGGTAGCTCCGAACTATTGCGTTGTACACTATGTTTAGGGTTTGAGGGTGTCCTCCATTTCGTGTACTGCTCACGACCTTCAGCATGTTAATCCTGTCAGTGGAGCAACTCTTAATCTCCCTTATATGTGCTCCATAAGTTAATGAACGATCGAGTGTAACCCCAAGGTATTTGTACATGTTCACCGATTCCAATTCTGTGTGTCCTATCTTTAGCTTCAAAACTTTTTTATTGAGCTGGAATAACATGACTTTTGTTTTGATTTCATTTATTTTCAGGTTCAAATTTTCAGTTTTACTCTTGAATTCGTTCAAAAAGATCTGGCCGCGGTTTTGAACGTCTTCGAAGTTTTTACCTTTGATTATCTCCATGAAGTCGTCGGCGTATTGCACCAGAACTACTCCTTCCGTTATTCCATTGTGTAGCTGTGCCGTATAGATGTTGAACAATACAGGGGACAAAACGTCTCCTTGAGGAAGTCCATCTCTGACGGTCCTTTCAACTGTCCTCGTTCCTACCTGTATTTGGATTGTTCTATCCTTAAGGAAGTTCACAATCCATTTGATAAATTCGATTGGAGTACCGTATTCAAAGAGGATTTGTTCCAGAGTTCCTGTTTTTACGGTGTTGTACGCATTTGACATATCAATGAAGATCGCACCTGCTACTTTACCTTCTCTTTTGATAGCGTTAATGTGGTTCGTGACGTAGCTCAAGCATGTTGTGGTAGAGTTATGTCTTCGGAAACCAAATGATGTATTCGGCAACACACGCTTCTTCTGGATAAATTGATTGAGTTCACCTAGTACTGCCGAGTTAATAATCTTCAAAGGGCAGTTAAGCATGGAAATCGGTCGTAGGTTGCTGATTATTTCTGGGTTCCGTCCCGGTTTTGGTATAGCAATTACTTTTATTTTGTTCAACGCTAAATCAGCTCTACCATTTTTCCACATTCTGTTGAGGTCGTAAATCACGCTATCTCGAACATCTGGTTTTATACTTCTTAACATTTCGTAGCTAAGGCCATCTGGGCCTGCTGCAGATGGCTTCTTCTTCTTATGTAGAATTTCGTTCCATTTTTCCACGCTCAAAATGTCGTACGTGACCTCCTTGTAGAGACAGTCACCGTAGTCGTCCCCACTTGGGAAATTGGCATTCAGGAATTGGATTGCGGCTTCTTCGTCTTCATGTACGACCGAGGGCTGGTTCATTTTCTTCTTTTTGCCCGTTAGTCCGTTAATCTTCTTCCATAACTCTTTACTGCTCGTGCTTGGGTCGATCTCATTGACGTATTCTTGAAATTTCTCCCTCATGAGTTTGTGTTTGCACCTTGTGAACAAACTTTCTCTCCTTTTCATCTCCATTAAATCCTCTAGATTGCCACTGTTGTTGAATTTGGTCCTAGCTTCGTTTTTGCTTCTCCATGCTTCTTCCACTTCTGCACTCCACCAAAACTTCGGTTCGTACCGGTTCTTCTGCTTCGCTGTTTTCTGGATTTTTCGTGCTATCTGTTGTAGTTCGGCCCATCCGTATACTTGCTTTGTGTCCAAATTTCCTAATTGTTCCGTCACTTGTTTCCGGTTGATAAAGTATTTGTTTGTGGTTGTTTGTTCAGTCTTGATTGTGATGTGGATGACAAGGTGTCTGCTGCCAATCCCGTACTGCAGAATCTCCATTTTCGTATCATGGTATAGTGCTGGGGAGACCATAACCAGATCGATCGTGGATGATTTTTTGTTGAGCTCCGCTGGTATGTATGTTGGTTTACCATTGTTCAGCAGGATTATATCCTCGTCATTGATAAAGTCGAAAAGGATTCTCCCTTTCGCGTCCGAGTGGTGACGATCCCATAGATGATGATGTGAGTTCAAATCACCGCCTATTAGAACCTTTTTGTACTTTTCTACGCTTTTGAATAACTTTGTCAGGAATTCTTTGAATTCGTTGACCGATGCACTTGGTGAAACATATATTGAAAATATTGCTACATCCATTTTGGTCATATACCTGCCTACACATTGTATATCCTCCGTAGAGTCTACTACGATTGGTCTATTTTTGACTGCCTCATGGATTACGATCATGGAACCACCGTATCCATCTAACCTTGAACTATAGTAATTGTTGTATCTCGGAATTTTGTATTTACTATTTTCATATTGTTGTTTCGTCCAACATTCAGAAATTATTCCAACTGTATACTTTTCTTTAACTAATACTCTGACTAGCTCTGATTTATTCTTTTCCAAACTTTGTATATTGCACTGAAAGATTTTACAGCTCATTTTGGTTATTACTTTTTTGGTAATACTTTTTTACCCTCATGTATATTTTCAGGTGATTGCATCCAGAAATCTTTAGACGATATCTCACAAAATTCAGCCATTCGAAATGACGTTCCTTCACAACAAACAGGCTCAAAACAAAAGAATTCTGATACTGGAAATACGTTGTCTAGCAATGAAAGCACGTCTGTTGTCGATGAATTGAAAGGTATGTACAATAGAACAATCAATTTTTTTTTTATTCTTCTAATTTGTTGATTCGTATGTTGTAATTTAAAAACCAAAGATTGTTTAAAGCACTGGTTGGAAAACTTATGAAGCGATCGCCGTTGACGTATTCTATGACCAAAACCGCGTTCTCTCTTGACCTCTCCGTCATTGGTTCCGATCTAAAATTGATTGGATTGTTATATATTTGGATTTTTGAAATATTTTGAGCGTATCAGTGGTGCAATGAGTTTGTTCTCTATGATCGGAAAAATTACCGACTGGACCATTTTTGGATCCATTACATCACGGGAACACCAAGCCAAACTGATGGTATTGGATTACATCACGGGAACACCAAGCCGAATGCGTAAATGGGTGCGAATATTACTTCGCTCGGACGCATTCATACGCAAACAATTTTTCATGACTGTTCCATGCGAAAGCAGAACAGAAACCGATGCGAGTGAAAGTACTCACGCCTTGCGTATGTCTGCTTTTCGCGTTGACGGTGGAATGGTGTCATCTGGATACGACATTAGTTTGTATGAGACCAGCTATTCTCTATCAGATTAGTCGCCCTTAAAGAAGTTTTAAATTGCTTGCACAAAATATGTGCAATTTTTCATATTTTCTGTTTGGACAACACATAGGTTCCATGTAAGAACATTTTTCATGATGTTCATTCAGAGAAAAAAATCAGCAGCGATCTTCACTCACAATCAATCGTACAAACAATTACGATAACTCGTACACGCAATAGGCCATGCAATGGATTGAAAGCAACGAAAAACCTTTTTGCTCAATTCGCCCTCACTAGAAGATTTCATGTTTACCTTATTCATGCATCGCCCCAGCTTCCCCCAGATTTTTTTTCTGATGAGGAAGTATATGAATGTTTCGCGGAATTGAAAAAAAAAACATGAAATTGAAAATATATAGCTTCGGTTTGAAAACTTCTTCTTCTTCTTCAATGGCACTAACGTTCCTAGGGGAACTTCGCCGTCTCAACGTAGTATTACTTGCGTCATTTTTATTAGTACTTAGTTGAGATTTCGATGCCAAATAACACGCCTTGAATGCATTCTGAGTGGCAAGCTCTAGAATACGGGTGATCACAGTGCAAGTCGGAGGAAATTTCTTTGACGAAAAATTCTCCCGACCAGAACGGGAATCGAACCCGAACACCCGGCATGTTAGTTATGACGCTAACCACTCGGCCACGGGAGCACTCGTACCAACTTATATGATACGCCAAACGATGATGAACAACGAATGACGAAGCTAGAGAGAATCGCAATGTCGTAGTGTTGATGTTTTCTGAGAAATGAACGAATTATTGATTTCTTGGTCTCTCAGACCTATGCGCGAGTATAGGAGTGTTAACCGTCATGGTGTTTCGTCGAATTTTTTCGGATATGCTAAATCTTTTACGGTTGAACCATAAAAATGATTCCCTGGTGGTGGAGGAGACTGGGAAGAAGAATTCAGGGTCTGCAGGAGTAAAATGCGGACTTAGAGAAGGTGCTCCCGTTCTAAAATAGTAGTATTCAAATTCAGAGTGCCGAGGAAAATATACCATACTAGTGGTCAATGATTCTATAAATGTACCTCTTTTGAACTAGTAGCTATTAGGACCAAGCAGAAATATTCAAACAAATGAGCTATTTCATTCAACATTCAAAGAACAGGTAATTTTGAACAGAAAAAAAATTATGTTGGTACAATAATAACATTGTGCATCATTCTCATTGTGTACTTTTTTTTCAATCATCCTCAAAAAATCATGAAATGGTAAATTTATCAATATACTAAAATACCATTTCATTCAAAAACAATTATTCTGCACCATGTTTATTTCAAAATTATATTTAATGTAACTTTTAAAATTATGACATCATACTTTTTTATTACAAATATATCTGTTATTTTTGATTACAAGAAATAAATATTCGCTCGGTTAATCGAATACTGAAAAACAATTATTCGAATGAATCGAATATTTAAAAATGACCCCACGATTAATCGACAATTGAATAAACGAAAAATTTAGACATCTCTATTTGCAGTCAAATCCCTTTCCACAGTCCTCTGTATATTTATACCGTTTCCCCTGCGCACTTATTGACGACACGGTCACACCTTTATTCCACACATCTTGATTGAAACCAAGACGGGTCTATGGTACTAGGTGAGGCCGTTTCTTCACTAAGTTGGTTAGGGGAGCGGTATATGAAAACAGAAACTTGGGCACAAGCGTATTGTGTTTTGTTTACAAACAAAACAGTAGACTTCCAAGATAGCTGAAGAGTGGTTTTAGCAAGTTGACCCACCTTAGGAATACTTCTACGCACCTTGGTTGAAACTAATTCATATTCAAAGACAATTTCGCTATATCTTTTCTCTGAGTGTACCATAAGTCACAAACGTCATAAGGATAAACAAAAGCGCTTTGTGGTTCACTTCGAGAAAACTGTTTTGCTTTTAATATGAATATTCAAGTTATCAACACTTATTAAATTCATTGCTTACCGGTCATTCATTACATTTTTTGTTTTTCTTGGTTGAGAATAATACTATAAAAACTGTGCCTCATAAGAAAGTGCTGGTTAGAAACTGTGATGGAATATAAAGAAGTATAAACATCATTGCAATCTGTTTTAAGATCTTATGGAAACCCTAAAAGTGATGTCTCAAACTTCGGCGGAAAGTAAAAACTCTAGCCGGGAAACCTCACCTAGTCGCAAAAATTGCCATTCAGGTAATTTATACTATAAACTAACGCATATTTTTCTTCTGTTTTGTTTATACAATTCAATGGGACCCAAAAAATTCTTCATTCGTGTGATAAATTTTGCTAATTGTTCGAAATGGATGTTTTTTAGTTGTTTTTCTAAAATGTTCACTTATGATGTGAAAATTTCCAGATACAGTAAGTTACATCTTATTCGACAGATCTGACGAATTTATGCAAAGCTACATCAGTTTATGCGACACCTACGTTAGGCCGCGGTGCAATTGCTTGCAGCTCATTAATGCTGGTTTAGAGTTCCCGTTAACGTGAACTTGAACAGGTGGTGGAATAGTACGATCATTTCACGGATGATTTTGTTCACGTTCATATTAAAAGTTCGGCAGTAAACGTGAAGTAAATAAATATCGATCTTCAATAAAGTAGTTTGGGTGAAGCATACAGTTGTTCATCAACCCGAAGCAACGAAGTTTTGACGTAGAACTACGTCTTTCATTTCTATACCGGGGTGTAAAATCAAAGTTTCGAAAACGAAAGCGTTACGCCGGAGACCGAGATTTTGAGCGTTAATAGCTCCTAAACAACTGAACGAAATGGTATGATAAACACTTCATTCGAAAGATAAAATGTCTACGCGTTCTATACTTGTCACTTTTTGATCCAAAAACTTGTTTCAATAGTCTTAAAATTGCTTTCAAAACAGGCTATTGAAATCACCAATCGGTATATAAGCGAGCACCGCTCGGAAATCCACTCAGTTCTAATTGATCTAATTGAAAAAATGATCACAAGTGTAAGTGTAAATTTTGTGTTGTGGTGAAAATTACTTGATATGTGAAACGATTTATTTCAATTTTCATAAATAAAAAACCAAGCTGTTTTTCCGCTCGAGAACGGGTCGTTTGGTTAAGCGGCGAGAAAAATTGTAGAAGTGAAGAAATATTAGAAAAAGTGACTTCCCATATGCTCTACATATAGTATAGTGTAGGTGTTGTTAGTCCAATTAAAATTCGCATTGGGTTGAATTAAACACAAACTAAAAATTATAAAAGAAAATTACTTTTTCCGTTTCCAATATGTTTTCTATATATTAAGGTTAAAGTGGAAGCTAGCAACAAATGGCTGCCACAATGGCGCTCATTTCTTTCATGTCCCTCCCTCATCACTCGCCCGAAAATCAATAATTTTGCGAAACAGTGTGAAGAAAATGATCGTTTTCGCACACTTCCCATCAAAACTCGAGCAAGTGCTCTGAAAGTTAAATTTTCATTTTTCAATCTTCGACCATGGTTTTGTTTGTTTGGTGAAATTCGTTATTTTTTCGACACTGATGCCAGACAACATCATCGAAACAGCTATAAAAACTACTCAATAAAATGTTATTCCTTAGTCATAGCGTTTCAGTCATGAAAATCAATAGAATAAAATTTTATTGATATCAATACAATTATTATTTTTACGTTTAATGGGTGTATAATGTAAGTTTAAGCAACTTTAACATTGGGTAAGAAAATTGTATTGCAGAGCTCGGAACTCTGCCACGGCTGCCTATGCTTTCAAAAATAGTAAACGGAAAAGTATTACATTACATCAAAATGCCTCGGCCAACGAATATGTTCGAATATGCTCTCCAACGTGAATAGGTTCACAACAATATGATCAACGAAGGAAAATATTAAGGAATTCACCTCTATTCCGGATCCCGAACGGGTTGAAATTGGCAAAATAATGCATTTTGTAACCCGTTCGACTTCTTCTTCTTCTTCTAAATCGTGGGACTTTGACAATCCCCACTGTCAAATGGCACAGCATACTTGCTATCAAGACGGGTCTATGGTACTAGGTGAGGCCGTTTCGCCACTAAGTTGGTTAGGGGAGCGGTATATGAAAACAGCACGGAAGAAAGTAGAAGGGGAATTATTTGCTTGTAGCGTGAAAGAGATAGACTGATCACGAGCGAGCTTCGGCAATAGCGTATTGTGTTTCGTTTACAAACAAAACACAGTAGACTTTCAAGATGGCTGAAGAGTGGTTATAGCAAGTTGGCCCACCTTAGTATATACTTCTAGGCGCCTTGCTTGCTATAACGCCAGTCAGTTTTTCATTGGGAGTAGCTTTTGTTTATTTTCGTCTTGTCAAAAGGTGCAAAGAGCGGTTTAGATTTTCATTTCGATTTCTTTGAGAAATTTACAAATGTTTTTCAGAGTATCAATGTTTTTGTCGTCGAAAGCATCTTGGATTGAGATATATTTGTCAAGGTTGTGTTTGTCTCTGTGTGTTACGTAGTTAATACAGTTGAAAATTATGTGTTCTGATGTGTTAAGGCAGTTGCAAAGCTGGCAGTAGAACTCATCTTTAATTTTCATCTTGCTCAGCCAGAATGGAGAATAATCGTGTCCGGCCAGTAGACGGTTTAGGGTTCTTATCTCGGTGTTGGTTAGTGGCAGGTTATGGAACCAATATTTCGAATTAATCCCTGTCTGCAGTTTGAAAAACTTTCTTCCTTTGCGAAATTCTTGAGTGTAGTTTACATACCATTGTTGTATTTTTTCAGTGACGTCGTTCTTGATCCAGTTGATTGCATCGTGTGGTAAAAACCGATTGTGGATCACCTCGTTCGACTGGAGCCCGGCTTTAGCCAGACTATCAGCTATCTCGTTGCCTTCCAGGTTCACGTGCCGCGGAATCCACTGAATACAGGAGTTGGTTGTTATGGCTGTTTCCAGGATTTCCTGAATGATTTCGTCCCTTTCTGTTGCATCTAGTTGCCCTCTGATGAACTCACATCCAGACTTCGAATCAGTAAGAATAACAGCATTATTGAGCTGGTTCCTCTTCAAATACCGTAGAGCTTCTCCAATCGCTTCCAGCTCAGCCGACATCGTACATACAGAGTGATTTAGTTTCCTGCTGATCATCCTCTTGCTGTAGTCATCGTAGATTCCAATGCCACAGTGATCGTTGTCCTTCGAAGCATCCGTATAGATCTTCCGGTGGAACTTGTATTGTCCGTGAATTTTTCCCAGTTGCTTCAAGATTCTGGCTGATGTATTTCTTTTAGTCCATGGTTGATCATCAATTTCTGATTGAACCCATACAACTTGTGAGGTCGCGCTGAAAACATCCTTGTACTCCTCGAACTTCCGCTTCTTGGTAAGTTTGCTTATCTGCTGGTATGTCGTTGTGGGCAATTAACTCCAGACTGGTGTTGAGTACTGTGCGTGTCTAACTATTTCCTTTGCCGTTGTTAACTTCCGATGAAATTGCAAGGGTGGTTGACTGGCTATAGCGCAGAGAGTGTTAATTGGTGTTGTTTTTGAACAACCCGTTATTTTTCTCAAACAAACGTTATTCGTGACCGTGAGTTTTCCAGGTTCGTTTTTGAAGAGTTTGCGTATATCGAAACCCCATATTCCAGGTAGCTCCGAACTATTGCGTTGTACACTATGTTTAGGGTTTGAGGGTGTCCTCCATTTCGTGTACTGCTCACGACCTTCAGCATGTTAATCCTGTCAGTGGAGCAACTCTTAATCTCCCTTATATGTGCTCCATAAGTTAATGAACGATCGAGTGTAACCCCAAGGTATTTGTACATGTTCACCGATTCCAATTCTGTGTGTCCTATCTTTAGCTTCAAAACTTTTTTATTGAGCTGGAATAACATGACTTTTGTTTTGATTTCATTTATTTTCAGGTTCAAATTTTCAGTTTTACTCTTGAATTCGTTCAAAAAGATCTGGCCGCGGTTTTGAACGTCTTCGAAGTTTTTACCTTTGATTATCTCCATGAAGTCGTCGGCGTATTGCACCAGAACTACTCCTTCCGTTATTCCATTGTGTAGCTGTGCCGTATAGATGTTGAACAATACAGGGGACAAAACGTCTCCTTGAGGAAGTCCATCTCTGACGGTCCTTTCAACTGTCCTCGTTCCTACCTGTATTTGGATTGTTCTATCCTTAAGGAAGTTCACAATCCATTTGATAAATTCGATTGGAGTACCGTATTCAAAGAGGATTTGTTCCAGAGTTCCTGTTTTTACGGTGTTGTACGCATTTGACATATCAATGAAGATCGCACCTGCTACTTTACCTTCTCTTTTGATAGCGTTAATGTGGTTCGTGACGTAGCTCAAGCATGTTGTGGTAGAGTTATGTCTTCGGAAACCAAATGATGTATTCGGCAACACACGCTTCTTCTGGATAAATTGATTGAGTTCACCTAGTACTGCCGAGTTAATAATCTTCAAAGGGCAGTTAAGCATGGAAATCGGTCGTAGGTTGCTGATTATTTCTGGGTTCCGTCCCGGTTTTGGTATAGCAATTACTTTTATTTTGTTCAACGCTAAATCAGCTCTACCATTTTTCCACATTCTGTTGAGGTCGTAAATCACGCTATCTCGAACATCTGGTTTTATACTTCTTAACATTTCGTAGCTAAGGCCATCTGGGCCTGCTGCAGATGGCTTCTTCTTCTTATGTAGAATTTCGTTCCATTTTTCCACGCTCAAAATGTCGTACGTGACCTCCTTGTAGAGACAGTCACCGTAGTCGTCCCCACTTGGGAAATTGGCATTCAGGAATTGGATTGCGGCTTCTTCGTCTTCATGTACGACCGAGGGCTGGTTCATTTTCTTCTTTTTGCCCGTTAGTCCGTTAATCTTCTTCCATAACTCTTTACTGCTCGTGCTTGGGTCGATCTCATTGACGTATTCTTGAAATTTCTCCCTCATGAGTTTGTGTTTGCACCTTGTGAACAAACTTTCTCTCCTTTTCATCTCCATTAAATCCTCTAGATTGCCACTGTTGTTGAATTTGGTCCTAGCTTCGTTTTTGCTTCTCCATGCTTCTTCCACTTCTGCACTCCACCAAAACTTCGGTTCGTACCGGTTCTTCTGCTTCGCTGTTTTCTGGATTTTT
>NW_026600156.1:0-37906 GCF_029784135.1 Toxorhynchites rutilus septentrionalis | reverse complement strand
CTTCTGATATCGTTTACGGTTAACAGATACACCCTTGTCTAGCAATTCCCAGTGTATAATGCCTCGTCGATCCCAAAACACACAGAGCATGTTCCACTTGCGATTCATCCTGTCTTTGGCGATTGTCTTCGGCATGGCGCCTCTTTACGATCCAATGTATGCCTCTGTGAGGCGCAAACATGGGTATCTTAGATTCATCACAAGTGACCAAATTATCGAGCATACCCTGGTCTCGTTCACTTTGTCTGAGTAGTCGTTGGGCTAGTTTCACCCGCTTTGCAAGGTTGACTGGGTCTAGCTTGTGTGGGTGGTATCCCATTCTTTTTGGCACATAGTTTAGTTTATGCAACGTTCGCATAACAGTCGCTGCAGAACAGTTGTATTTCTGGGCCATAGACCTCGTAGATTGCTGGCTGTTTTGTTTCACATCAGCAAGCAGTGTTGCTGTGTTATCGATTGCCTTCGGACGGCCTTTGCGTGGACGATCCGCGCAGTTCCTGTCGGTATCGAACCTTTTGTACCACATCGTAACCGTTCTACGAGTAACAGTTTGTCCCATATGTGGAATTCAATGCCAAGAGGGTGTCCGACACTGAATCACCCATGTCGTAGTGGTGCAAGATGAACATTCTTGTTTCAGTTCTAGATAGTCTTATGGTTTGTATATCATATTGACTAGCATCTATCGGCTCTAGGACAACTCTGAGTTCTTTCAGAGAGTCTAATTGGATCGTCTGCTGTGTATCAAACGACTCTATGTCTACAGAAGGGGGACTGGGGTAGTTGCATCACTCTGGATGACGATGCTAGTGGTTCCCATGATACTGATAAGGGTGGCGTTGCTAAGGGGTGGTCAGACCATTGCTGCTCACTATTCGATTCCACGTGTAGTGGGTCTTGTGTCATTTCGGATGACGATGGCGATGCTAAAGGGGTGGTCAGACCATTGCTGCTCGCTCTTCGATTCTTCGTACAGTGGGTCTTGTGTCATTTCGGATGGCGATGACGGTGCTAATGGGTGGTCAGACCACTGCTGCTCGCTCTTCGATTCTTCATCCGGATTTATATCTATAACCGGAGAAGGGAATAGCGATGAGGACGAGGACGAGGGACGAGGACGAGGGACGAGGGACGAGGACGAGGGACGAGGACGAGACGAGGACGATGATGGATGAGGACGATGATGACGATGAGGACGACGATGAGGACGACGATGCCACTGAGATTAACACAACAAGGACACTTCTTAGGGTGATGAATACGCTTCGGATCTTCGCATTGGGTTGGTTTTGCTTTTCATGTGGTTCCCACGAGTCGCTAGGGAAAATATATGGTCGACTGTGGACTACCCTGCCATACCACAGCAAGGGCAACATTACTGTGAGGTTTGCCCCGGTACCCCACAGGGTCCGTTCGCGGCTTCATATTTGTATCGCCCCTTCCACCATTCAACTATCGGCACGGATCGTATACACACCTTAAGCTTTGGGGCCCGAGTGCCCCTTCTCTGTCTGCATACGACCTAAGGTCCCACCGAGGTTGTTACTCGATCTTTCCGAAGGTTGCTCGTATCCCAGTCGGTACCACGGGGAGGTAGAGATAGGATGTTGCTGAATCATAGGCTACCATCATAAATGGATCATCATAATGAGTTATATGTTCGCTGTATTCAGCCATTTACCGACACACTGTTTAATATATACATGTGGCCCCGAAAGCAGTGCATAAGTATTGATCCATCCTTTCCAAAACTTTTGCAACACACCAATAGCCACACCATAGGAATTTCCAAGGGCATCGCTATTGGGCTGTTTCAAAAGTTTATGATTTGCTCAGCATCTACTATCCTACACGCGAATGATATGTCCACCCATACCTATCATCGCTCACGCACCGTTGTTACAGTCGAATACGACCCATCCACATGCCTATCTTATGTCTAGCATAAGGCATCTCAAGTGTTGAGAAAGTTCGTGCACCTCGAGGAAGGTTCTTTTGAAACAAATCAATAGGAAGCCATCCTATGCGCGATCAGTGTGACTACCCGCACATATCATCGCTCACGCACCACGTTGCAGTCGAATGTGACCCATCCACATGCCTATCTTATGTCTAGCATAAGGCATCTCAAGTGTTGAGAAAGTTCGTGCACCTCGAGGAAGGTTCTTTTGAAACAAATCAATAGAAGCCATCCTATGCGCGATCAGTGTGACTACCCGCACATATCATCGCTCACGCACCGTGTTACAGTCGAATACGACCCATCCACATGCCTATCTTATGTCTAGCATAAGGCATCTCAAGTGTTGAGAAAGTTCGTGCACTCGAGGAAGGTTCTTTTGAAACAAATCAATAGAAGCCATCCTATGCGCGATCAGTGTGACTACCCGCACATATCATCGCTCACGCACCACGTTGCAGTCGAATGTGACCCATCCACATGCCTATCTTATGTCTAGCATAAGGCATCTCAAGTGTTGAGAAAGTTCGTGCACCTCGAGGAAGGTTCTTTTGAAACAAATCAATAGAAGCCATCCTATGCGCGATCAGTGTGACTACCCGCACATATCATCGCTCACGCACCACGTTGCAGTCGAATGTGACCCATCCACATGCCTATCTTATGTCTAGCATAAGGCATCTCAAGTGTTGAGAAAGTTCGTGCACCTCGAGGAAGGTTCTTTTGAAACAAATCAATAGAAGCCATCCTATGCGCGATCAGTGTGACTACCCGCACATATCATCGCTCACGCACCGTGTTACAGTCGAATACGACCCATCCACATGCCTATCTTATGTCTAGCATAAGGCATCTCAAGTGTTGAGAAAGTTCGTGCACCTCGAGGAAGGTTCTTTTGAAACAAATCAATAGAAGCCATCCTATGCGCGATCAGTGTGACTACCCGCACATATCATCGCTCACGCACCACGTTGCAGTCGAATGTGACCCATCCACATGCCTATCTTATGTCTAGCATAAGGCATCTCAAGTGTTGAGAAAGTTCGTGCACCTCGAGGAAGGTTCTTTTGAAACAAATCAATAGAAGCCATCCTATGCGCGATCAGTGTGACTACCCGCACATATCATCGCTCACGCACCACGTTGCAGTCGAATGTGACCCATCCACATGCCTATCTTATGTCTAGCATAAGGCATCTCAAGTGTTGAGAAAGTTCGTGCACCTCGAGGAAGGTTCTTTTGAAACAAATCAATAGAAGCCATCCTATGCGCGATCAGTGTGACTACCCGCACATATCATCGCTCACGCACCGTGTTACAGTCGAATACGACCCATCCACATGCCTATCTTATGTCTAGCATAAGGCATCTCAAGTGTTGAGAAAGTTCGTGCACCTCGAGGAAGGTTCTTTTGAAACAAATCAATAGAAGCCATCCTATGCGCGATCAGTGTGACTACCCGCACATATCATCGCTCACGCACCACGTTGCAGTCGAATGTGACCCATCCACATGCCTATCTTATGTCTAGCATGTATATTAACTTCGCACAACATCACCACAACGTTCATCCTCGGTAAATTCGTTCCTCGTTCGCATACACGATAGCCATACACTAGCCAAAAGATTCCCATACACAATTACTAGCACGCATAAAAGCGTGAGAGGGGGTATTGTTCACATGTCCACGCTCGCTTATCACGAGGTAGCTGCACCACATTGATGTAAACGACCCAACACACACAGACGAGCGAGCGAGCGCACGCTTTTTTTCCCCTACTGCATACCTACAGCATACGCTGAGGAGGCATAACAATGGAGAAAAAAAACTCGGAGCGAGAGAGCGGTAACTACCCGTGTGGTGCTACTAGCTGCACTGATGCGATGCGTCTTACATGGGAGGTATTTCAATGTTCGACACACCGTACTGCACAGGGTTCGCATGGCACACGAGAAAGCCACAATCGCCTTATGCCCCTTCGACGTTCAACGCACGACACGACACCACACACTGGAGTACGTACGTCTCACCACGTAGTGAGGGTAGGGGTTCGACACACGAAACTCACTGGATTCGATACAAGCTCAAAAGGTTTACCCTCCCTGGTGCCGACCAGACTCACTTGATTCGATAGACGTTCGACCCTACCGACAGTAACTTGACCCCACCCGTACGGCATCGTACTACCGAACATCCATACAAGCTTCGCAAGTTATGCCTCAAACTTTTCACTCACCAACTTTCCCCACAATAGTGTAAACATGGTCATACCAACGTTGCCTCGGTATGGGTATATACCACACTGGGGACATCGTTATAGGAGTGCCTTGGATAGACTTGTACCGCTAGCCGAGACACCATGCTGGGTCGGGAAATGTTCACGCACCGCAATCGGTACCAGTGCCGGGTGTCGGTCATATTCCGATGGGGGGTAACCCTACTATTGAACTCGTACTTGTACTTGGGCCGTGCCTAAGGTGTTGGTTGTTTCAATAGTTGGTTACTTGTTTCAATAGTTGACATTTTTTCAATAGTTGAACTTTTTTCCAACAGTTTCAGTTTTCCCGTAGGTAAAGATGATGATGTGTGACCAATGTGTGAATGTGTTGTTTTTTTTTTTCAATAGTCATGTACGCGCCGTTGTCGATGTTATACACACTGCGTACTGCGGGTGAGAAATAAAACAAACTGTTGTGCTGTGCTGTGCTTGATGTTGGCTTGGTGTTATTGTATTATCGAATTGGACTTAATACCAGTGCCGGGCCGATGCACACACTGCGTACTGCGAGTGCTGGCTCGCGCAGTGACAAATTAAACAAACTGTTGCGCTGTTGTGTTGTGTGCGCTGTGTGGGGGAGACTTTTCATCACACTTGACACGCGCATTCTTACCCTCGATGTTGCCTTGGTGTTATTGTGTTATCGAATTGGACTTAATATCAGTGCCGGACTGTTGCGCTGTTGTGTTGTGTGCGCTGTGTGGGGGAGACTTTTCATCACACTTGACACGCGCATTCTTACCCTCGATGTTGCCTTGGTGTTATTGTGTTATCGAATTGGACTTAATATCAGTGCCGGACTGTTGCGCTGTTGTGTTGTGTGCGCTGTGTGGGGGACTTTTCCAACACTTGACACTTTGCATTCCGGGACGTGGACGCGTTCTGGGACTTGGTGTTATTGCCGACGGGGCAGTGTTATACACACTGCGTACTGCGAGTGCTGGCTTGCGCAGTGAGAAATTCAACAAACCGTTGCGCTGTTGTGTTGTGTGCGCTGTGTGGGGGACTTTTCCAACACTTGACACTTTGCATTCCTGGACGTGGACGCGTTCTGGGTCTTAGTGTTATGGTCGACGGGGCAGTGTTTTACACATTGCGTACTGCGGGGGTTGGCTCGCGCAGCGCTGTTGTGTGCTGTATGCTGGGGGGACTTGGACGCTTTCTGGCACTTAGTGTTATTGTCGGCGGGGCAGTGTTTTACACATTGCGTACTGCGAGTGCTGGCTTGCGCAGTGAGAAATTCAACAAACCGTTGCGCTGTTGTGTTGTGTGCGCTGTGTGGGGGACTTTTCCAACACTTGACACTTTGCATTCCGGGACGTGGACGCGTTCTGGGACTTGGTGTTATTGCCGACGGGGCAGTGTTATACACACTGCGTACTGCGAGTGCTGGCTTGCGCAGTGAGAAATTCAACAAACCGTTGCGCTGTTGTGTTGTGTGCGCTGTGTGGGGGACTTTTCCAACACTTGACACTTTGCATTCCTGGACGTGGACGCGTTCTGGGTCTTAGTGTTATGGTCGACGGGGCAGTGTTTTACACATTGCGTACTGCGGGGGTTGGCTCGCGCAGCGCTGTTGTGTGCTGTATGCTGGGGGGACTTGGACGCTTTCTGGCACTTAGTGTTATTGTCGGCGGGGCAGTGTTTTACACATTGCGTACTGCGGGTGCTGGTGTGCGGGTGTTGTGCACTTGAGACTTGTCATTCCAGGACATGGAATGATTTCACACACACGTACGATTGCATACTACCAGGCGCAAAGCGATTTAATGAAAAAAGAGAGAAGCCGCCAGCGCGGACAGCACTAAGCTACCACGGTGGGACTTCTCTCTTACGGAACACGACGCACCCGGGCAAGACTGCGCAAGCTACTGTGCCGCGCCGATGCTGATGGGGCAATGTTACACGTACTGCGCGCTGGGTCGCGCAGTGAGAAATTGAACAAACTGTTGCGCTGTTGTGTGCTGTATGCTGGGGGGACATGGACGCTTTCTGGGACTTAGTGTTATTGTCGGCGGGGCAGTGTTTTACACATTGCGTACTGCGGGTGCTGGTGTGCGGGTGTTGTGCACTTGAGACTTGTCATTCCAGGACATGGAATGGTTTCACACACATACGCGGTTGCATACTACCAGGCGCAGGATGAAATAAAAAAAAAGTAAAGTAATATCCAGCGAGGGGAATGGCTTCACACACGCACTTGGTGTTATAGCATTATCGTACTTATCGCCGATGCTGCGTACTGCGGGCGTTGGCTCGCGCAGACTGTTGTGTGCTGTGTTGTGCTGGGGGACAACACTTGACAGTTGTTATTCCCGGCCATGGGATGATTTCACACACACGCACGATTGCATACTACCAGGCGCAATGCGATTTAATGAAAAAAGAGAGAAGCAGCCAGCGCGGGCAGCACTAAGCTACCACGGTGGGACTTCTCTCTTACGGGACACGACGCACCCGCCCATCACATAGCGCATCGCAAGGGCAATACTGCACAAGCTACTGTGCCGCGCCGATGCTGATGGGGCATTGTTACACGTACTGCGTGCTGGGTCGCGCAGTGAGAAATTGAACAAACTGTTGTGCTGTGCTGTGCTGGGGGGGGGGGACTTTGCCAAAACATGCTACTTTGCATTCCAGGACATGGTGCACAGCTTATACCGCTAGCAGAGACACCTCGTTCGATCGGGGCAACTTGGGACACCGTAATCAGTACCAGTGCCGGGTGTGGGTCGGATTCCGATGGGGGGTGATCCGGGAACATATTTCTTGGACTTAGAATATTGTTCGGACTTAGAATTTTTTCGACTTATGACCTCGTTTCTGGGACTTAGCCGTAGAACCAGATGTAATGCGTGTTGCATAGATTAAGGCGCAGGGGAATTTAATAAAAAAGAGAGAAGCCCCACACATTTAGGGGGGCTTCTCTCTTTTTTATTGGACGATACACAACACATAACATACATGACATAACACTGACCTAGAAGCAGTATTTACCACCGTATTTTATGACCCGCTTCCACCTCGCAGGTAGGGAATCTATGCCTCTGGCATAGAACGTAGGAGGCTTGCTATCGAAGAACTCTTTTAGGAATGCGCTCATCTCGTCCTTAGTCCTGAAGAGTTTATTCCTAAGCTTATTACTCAATGACCTGAATAAATGGTAGTCCGATGGACTGATGTCTGGTGAGTAAGGAGGATGGTTCAATATGTTAAATCCCAGGCTCCTCGCCTTATCTATCGTTTCATGTGCCCTATGGCACGGAGCGTTATCGTGTAGTAGGGGTACCGGCCTATGTTTACTCACTCCCAGTATACCAGCCACCTTTTCCAGCTGCTTCTGATATCGTTTACGGTTAACAGATACACCCTTGTCTAGCAATTCCCAGTGTATAATGCCTCGTCGATCCCAAAACACACAGAGCATGTTCCACTTGCGATTCATCCTGTCTTTGGCGATTGTCTTCGGCATGGCGCCTTTTACGATCCAATGTATGCCTCTGTGAGGCGCAAACATGGGTATCTTAGATTCATCACAAGTGACCAAATTATCGAGCATACCCTGGTCTCGTTCACTTTGTCTGAGTAGTCGTTGGGCTAGTTTCACCCGCTTTGCAAGGTTGACTGGGTCTAGCTTGTGTGGGTGGTATCCCATTCTTTTTGGCACATAGTTTAGTTTATGCAACGTTCGCATAACAGTCGCTGCCGAACAGTTGTATTTCTGGGCCATAGACCTCGTAGATTGCTGGCTGTTTTGTTTCACATCAGCAAGCAGTGTTGCTGTGTTATCGATTGCCTTCGGACGGCCTTTGCGTGGACGATCCGCGCAGTTCCTGTCGGTATCGAACCTTTTGTACCACATCGTAACCGTTCTACGAGTAACAGTTTGTCCATATGTGGAATTCAATGCCAAGAGGGTGTCCGACACTGAATCACCCATGTCGTAGTGGTGCAAGATGAACATTCTTGTTTCAGTTCTAGATAGTCTTATGGTTTGTATATCATATTGACTAGCATCTATCGGCTCTAGGACAACTCTGAGTTCTTTCAGAGAGTCTAATTGGATCGTCTGCTGTGTATCAAACGACTCTATGTCTACAGAAGGGGACTGGGGTAGTTGCATCACTCTGGATGACGATGCTAGTGGTTCCCATGATACTGATAAGGGTGGCGTTGCTAAGGGGTGGTCAGACCATTGCTGCTCACTATTCGATTCCACGTGTAGTGGGTCTTGTGTCATTTCGGATGACGATGGCGATGCTAAGGGGTGGTCAGACCATTGCTGCTCGCTCTTCGATTCTTCGTACAGTGGGTCTTGTGTCATTTCGGATGGCGATGACGGTGCTAATGGGTGGTCAGACCACTGCTGCTCGCTCTTCGATTCTTCATCCGGATTTATATCTATAACCGGAGAAGGGAATAGCGATGAGGACGAGGACGAGGACGAGGACGAGGACGAGGACGAGGACGAGGACGATGATGATGAGGACGATGATGACGATGAGGACGACGATGAGGACGACGATGCCACTGAGTTAACACAACAAGGACACTTCTTAGGGTGATGAATACGCTTCGATCTTCGCATTGGGTTGGTTTTGCTTTTCATGTGGTTCCCACGAGTCGCTAGGGAAAATATATGGTCGACTGTGGACTACCCTGCCATACCACAGCAAGGGCAACATTACTGTGAGGTTTGCCCCGGTACCCCACAGGGTCCGTTAGCGGCTTCATATTTGTATCGCCCCTTCCACCATTCAACTATCGGCACGGATCGTATACACACCTTAAGCTTTGGGGCCCGAGTGCCCCCTTCTCTGTCTGCATACGACCTAAGGTCCCACCGAGGTTGGTTACTCGATCTTTCCGAAGGTTGCTCGTATCCCAGTCGGTACCACGGGGAGGTAGAGATAGGAGTTGCTGAATCATAGGCTACCATCATAAATGGATCATCATAATGAGTTATATGTTCGCTGTATTCAGCCATTTACCGACCACTGTTTAATATATACATGTGGCCCCGAAAGCAGTGCATAAGTATTGATCCATCCTTTCCAAAACTTTTGCAACACACCAATAGCCACACCATAGGAATTTCCAAGGGCATCGCTATTGGGCTGTTTCAAAAGTTTATGATTTGCTCAGCATCTACTATCCTACACGCGAATGATATGTCCACCCATACCTATCATCGCTCACGCACCGTGTTACAGTCGAATACGACCCATCCACATGCCTATCTTATGTCTAGCATAAGGCATCTCAAGTGTTGAGAAAGTTCGTGCACCTCGAGGAAGGTTCTTTTGAAACAAATCAATAGAAGCCATCCTATGCGCGATCAGTGTGACTACCCGCACATATCATCGCTCACGCACCACGTTGCAGTCGAATGTGACCCATCCACATGCCTATCTTATGTCTAGCATAAGGCATCTCAAGTGTTGAGAAAGTTCGTGCACCTCGAGGAAGGTTCTTTTGAAACAAATCAATAGAAGCCATCCTATGCGCGATCAGTGTGACTACCCGCACATATCATCGCTCACGCACCGTGTTACAGTCGAATACGACCCATCCACATGCCTATCTTATGTCTAGCATAAGGCATCTCAAGTGTTGAGAAAGTTCGTGCACCTCGAGGAAGGTTCTTTTGAAACAAATCAATAGAAGCCATCCTATGCGCGATCAGTGTGACTACCCGCACATATCATCGCTCACGCACCACGTTGCAGTCGAATGTGACCCATCCACATGCCTATCTTATGTCTAGCATAAGGCATCTCAAGTGTTGAGAAAGTTCGTGCACCTCGAGGAAGGTTCTTTTGAAACAAATCAATAGAAGCCATCCTATGCGCGATCAGTGTGACTACCCGCACATATCATCGCTCACGCACCACGTTGCAGTCGAATGTGACCCATCCACATGCCTATCTTATGTCTAGCATAAGGCATCTCAAGTGTTGAGAAAGTTCGTGCACCTCGAGGAAGGTTCTTTTGAAACAAATCAATAGAAGCCATCCTATGCGCGATCAGTGTGACTACCCGCACATATCATCGCTCACGCACCGTGTTACAGTCGAATACGACCCATCCACATGCCTATCTTATGTCTAGCATAAGGCATCTCAAGTGTTGAGAAAGTTCGTGCACCTCGAGGAAGGTTCTTTTGAAACAAATCAATAGAAGCCATCCTATGCGCGATCAGTGTGACTACCCGCACATATCATCGCTCACGCACCACGTTGCAGTCGAATGTGACCCATCCACATGCCTATCTTATGTCTAGCATAAGGCATCTCAAGTGTTGAGAAAGTTCGTGCACCTCGAGGAAGGTTCTTTTGAAACAAATCAATAGAAGCCATCCTATGCGCGATCAGTGTGACTACCCGCACATATCATCGCTCACGCACCACGTTGCAGTCGAATGTGACCCATCCACATGCCTATCTTATGTCTAGCATAAGGCATCTCAAGTGTTGAGAAAGTTCGTGCACCTCGAGGAAGGTTCTTTTGAAACAAATCAATAGAAGCCATCCTATGCGCGATCAGTGTGACTACCCGCACATATCATCGCTCACGCACCGTGTTACAGTCGAATACGACCCATCCACATGCCTATCTTATGTCTAGCATAAGGCATCTCAAGTGTTGAGAAAGTTCGTGCACCTCGAGGAAGGTTCTTTTGAAACAAATCAATAGAAGCCATCCTATGCGCGATC
The DNA here is from genome assembly GCF_029784135.1 of Toxorhynchites rutilus septentrionalis. Lineage (NCBI taxonomy): Eukaryota > Metazoa > Arthropoda > Insecta > Diptera > Culicidae > Toxorhynchites > Toxorhynchites rutilus. Next base: position 26,951 of record NW_026600156.1, on the reverse strand, counting down.
AGTGTGACTACCCGCACATATCATCGCTCACGCACCACGTTGCAGTCGAATGTGACCCATCCACATGCCTATCTTATGTCTAGCATGTATATTAACTTCGCACAACATCACCACAACGTTCATCCTCGGTAAATTCGTTCCTCGTTCGCATACACGATAGCCATACACTAGCCAAAAGATTCCCATACACAATTACTAGCACGCATAAAAGCGTGAGAGGGGGTATTGTTCACATGTCCACGCTCGCTTATCACGAGGTAGCTGCACCACATTGATGTAAACGACCCAACACACACAGACGAGCGAGCGAGCGCACGCTTTTTTTCCCCTACTGCATACCTACAGCATACGCTGAGGAGGCATAACAATGGAGAAAAAAAACTCGGAGCGAGAGAGCGGTAACTACCCGTGTGGTGCTACTAGCTGCACTGATGCGATGCGTCTTACATGGGAGGTATTTCAATGTTCGACACACCGTACTGCACAGGGTTCGCATGGCACACGAGAAAGCCACAATCGCCTTATGCCCCTTCGACGTTCAACGCACGACACGACACCACACACTGGAGTACGTACGTCTCACCACGTAGTGAGGGTAGGGGTTCGACACACGAAACTCACTGGATTCGATACAAGCTCAAAAGGTTTACCCTCCCTGGTGCCGACCAGACTCACTGGATTCGATAGACGTTCGACCCTACCGACAGTAACTTGACCCCACCCGTACGGCATCGTACTACCGAACATCCATACAAGCTTCGCAAGTTATGCCTCAAACTTTTCACTCACCAACTTTCCCCACAATAGTGTAAACATGGTCATACCAACGTTGCCTCGGTATGGGTATATACCACACTGGGGACATCGTTATAGGAGTGCCTTGGATAGACTTGTACCGCTAGCCGAGACACCATGCTGGGTCGGGAAATGTTCACGCACCGCAATCGGTACCAGTGCCGGGTGTCGGTCATATTCCGATGGGGGGTAACCCTACTATTGAACTCGTACTTGTACTTGGGCCGTGCCTAAGGTGTTGGTTGTTTCAATAGTTGGTTACTTGTTTCAATAGTTGACATTTTTTCAATAGTTGAACTTTTTTCCAACAGTTTCAGTTTTCCCGTAGGTAAAGATGATGATGTGTGACCAATGTGTGAATGTGTTGTTTTTTTTTTTCAATAGTCATGTACGCGCCGTTGTCGATGTTATACACACTGCGTACTGCGGGTGAGAAATAAAACAAACTGTTGTGCTGTGCTGTGCTTGATGTTGGCTTGGTGTTATTGTATTATCGAATTGGACTTAATACCAGTGCCGGGCCGATGCACACACTGCGTACTGCGAGTGCTGGCTCGCGCAGTGACAAATTAAACAAACTGTTGCGCTGTTGTGTTGTGTGCGCTGTGTGGGGGAGACTTTTCATCACACTTGACACGCGCATTCTTACCCTCGATGTTGCCTTGGTGTTATTGTGTTATCGAATTGGACTTAATATCAGTGCCGGACTGTTGCGCTGTTGTGTTGTGTGCGCTGTGTGGGGGACTTTTCCAACACTTGACACTTTGCATTCCGGGACGTGGACGCGTTCTGGGACTTGGTGTTATTGCCGACGGGGCAGTGTTATACACACTGCGTACTGCGAGTGCTGGCTTGCGCAGTGAGAAATTCAACAAACCGTTGCGCTGTTGTGTTGTGTGCGCTGTGTGGGGGACTTTTCCAACACTTGACACTTTGCATTCCTGGACGTGGACGCGTTCTGGGTCTTAGTGTTATGGTCGACGGGGCAGTGTTTTACACATTGCGTACTGCGGGGGTTGGCTCGCGCAGCGCTGTTGTGTGCTGTATGCTGGGGGGACTTGGACGCTTTCTGGCACTTAGTGTTATTGTCGGCGGGGCAGTGTTTTACACATTGCGTACTGCGAGTGCTGGCTTGCGCAGTGAGAAATTCAACAAACCGTTGCGCTGTTGTGTTGTGTGCGCTGTGTGGGGGACTTTTCCAACACTTGACACTTTGCATTCCGGGACGTGGACGCGTTCTGGGACTTGGTGTTATTGCCGACGGGGCAGTGTTATACACACTGCGTACTGCGAGTGCTGGCTTGCGCAGTGAGAAATTCAACAAACCGTTGCGCTGTTGTGTTGTGTGCGCTGTGTGGGGGACTTTTCCAACACTTGACACTTTGCATTCCTGGACGTGGACGCGTTCTGGGTCTTAGTGTTATGGTCGACGGGGCAGTGTTTTACACATTGCGTACTGCGGGGGTTGGCTCGCGCAGCGCTGTTGTGTGCTGTATGCTGGGGGGACTTGGACGCTTTCTGGCACTTAGTGTTATTGTCGGCGGGGCAGTGTTTTACACATTGCGTACTGCGAGTGCTGGCTTGCGCAGTGAGAAATTCAACAAACCGTTGCGCTGTTGTGTTGTGTGCGCTGTGTGGGGGACTTTTCCAACACTTGACACTTTGCATTCCGGGACGTGGACGCGTTCTGGGACTTGGTGTTATTGCCGACGGGGCAGTGTTATACACACTGCGTACTGCGAGTGCTGGCTTGCGCAGTGAGAAATTCAACAAACCGTTGCGCTGTTGTGTTGTGTGCGCTGTGTGGGGGACTTTTCCAACACTTGACACTTTGCATTCCTGGACGTGGACGCGTTCTGGGTCTTAGTGTTATGGTCGACGGGGCAGTGTTTTACACATTGCGTACTGCGGGGGTTGGCTCGCGCAGCGCTGTTGTGTGCTGTATGCTGGGGGGACTTGGACGCTTTCTGGCACTTAGTGTTATTGTCGGCGGGGCAGTGTTTTACACATTGCGTACTGCGAGTGCTGGCTTGCGCAGTGAGAAATTCAACAAACCGTTGCGCTGTTGTGTTGTGTGCGCTGTGTGGGGGACTTTTCCAACACTTGACACTTTGCATTCCGGGACGTGGACGCGTTCTGGGACTTGGTGTTATTGCCGACGGGGCAGTGTTATACACACTGCGTACTGCGAGTGCTGGCTTGCGCAGTGAGAAATTCAACAAACCGTTGCGCTGTTGTGTTGTGTGCGCTGTGTGGGGGACTTTTCCAACACTTGACACTTTGCATTCCTGGACGTGGACGCGTTCTGGGTCTTAGTGTTATGGTCGACGGGGCAGTGTTTTACACATTGCGTACTGCGGGGGTTGGCTCGCGCAGCGCTGTTGTGTGCTGTATGCTGGGGGGACTTGGACGCTTTCTGGCACTTAGTGTTATTGTCGGCGGGGCAGTGTTTTACACATTGCGTACTGCGGGTGCTGGTGTGCGGGTGTTGTGCACTTGAGACTTGTCATTCCAGGACATGGAATGATTTCACACACACGTACGATTGCATACTACCAGGCGCAAAGCGATTTAATGAAAAAAGAGAGAAGCCGCCAGCGCGGACAGCACTAAGCTACCACGGTGGGACTTCTCTCTTACGGAACACGACGCACCCGGGCAAGACTGCGCAAGCTACTGTGCCGCGCCGATGCTGATGGGGCAATGTTACACGTACTGCGCGCTGGGTCGCGCAGTGAGAAATTGAACAAACTGTTGCGCTGTTGTGTGCTGTATGCTGGGGGGACATGGACGCTTTCTGGGACTTAGTGTTATTGTCGGCGGGGCAGTGTTTTACACATTGCGTACTGCGGGTGCTGGTGTGCGGGTGTTGTGCACTTGAGACTTGTCATTCCAGGACATGGAATGGTTTCACACACATACGCGGTTGCATACTACCAGGCGCAGGATGAAATAAAAAAAAAGTAAAGTAATATCCAGCGAGGGGAATGGCTTCACACACGCACTTGGTGTTATAGCATTATCGTACTTATCGCCGATGCTGCGTACTGCGGGCGTTGGCTCGCGCAGACTGTTGTGTGCTGTGTTGTGCTGGGGGACAACACTTGACAGTTGTTATTCCCGGCCATGGGATGATTTCACACACACGCACGATTGCATACTACCAGGCGCAATGCGATTTAATGAAAAAAGAGAGAAGCAGCCAGCGCGGGCAGCACTAAGCTACCACGGTGGGACTTCTCTCTTACGGGACACGACGCACCCGCCCATCACATAGCGCATCGCAAGGGCAATACTGCACAAGCTACTGTGCCGCGCCGATGCTGATGGGGCATTGTTACACGTACTGCGTGCTGGGTCGCGCAGTGAGAAATTGAACAAACTGTTGTGCTGTGCTGTGCTGGGGGGGGGGACTTTGCCAAAACATGCTACTTTGCATTCCAGGACATGGTGCACAGCTTATACCGCTAGCAGAGACACCTCGTTCGATCGGGGCAACTTGGGACACCGTAATCAGTACCAGTGCCGGGTGTGGGTCGGATTCCGATGGGGGGTGATCCGGGAACATATTTCTTGGACTTAGAATATTGTTCGGACTTAGAATTTTTTCGACTTATGACCTCGTTTCTGGGACTTAGCCGTAGAACCAGATGTAATGCGTGTTGCATAGATTAAGGCGCAGGGGAATTTAATAAAAAAGAGAGAAGCCCCACACATTTAGGGGGGCTTCTCTCTTTTTTATTGGACGATACACAACACATAACATACATGACATAACACTGACCTAGAAGCAGTATTTACCACCGTATTTTATGACCCGCTTCCACCTCGCAGGTAGGGAATCTATGCCTCTGGCATAGAACGTAGGAGGCTTGCTATCGAAGAACTCTTTTAGGAATGCGCTCATCTCGTCCTTAGTCCTGAAGAGTTTATTCCTAAGCTTATTACTCAATGACCTGAATAAATGGTAGTCCGATGGACTGATGTCTGGTGAGTAAGGAGGATGGTTCAATATGTTAAATCCCAGGCTCCTCGCCTTATCTATCGTTTCATGTGCCCTATGGCACGGAGCGTTATCGTGTAGTAGGGGTACCGGCCTATGTTTACTCACTCCCAGTATACCAGCCACCTTTTCCAGCTGCTTCTGATATCGTTTACGGTTAACAGATACACCCTTGTCTAGCAATTCCCAGTGTATAATGCCTCGTCGATCCCAAAACACACAGAGCATGTTCCACTTGCGATTCATCCTGTCTTTGGCGATTGTCTTCGGCATGGCGCCTTTTACGATCCAATGTATGCCTCTGTGAGGCGCAAACATGGGTATCTTAGATTCATCACAAGTGACCAAATTATCGAGCATACCCTGGTCTCGTTCACTTTGTCTGAGTAGTCGTTGGGCTAGTTTCACCCGCTTTGCAAGGTTGACTGGGTCTAGCTTGTGTGGGTGGTATCCCATTCTTTTTGGCACATAGTTTAGTTTATGCAACGTTCGCATAACAGTCGCTGCCGAACAGTTGTATTTCTGGGCCATAGACCTCGTAGATTGCTGGCTGTTTTGTTTCACATCAGCAAGCAGTGTTGCTGTGTTATCGATTGCCTTCGGACGGCCTTTGCGTGGACGATCCGCGCAGTTCCTGTCGGTATCGAACCTTTTGTACCACATCGTAACCGTTCTACGAGTAACAGTTTGTCCATATGTGGAATTCAATGCCAAGAGGGTGTCCGACACTGAATCACCCATGTCGTAGTGGTGCAAGATGAACATTCTTGTTTCAGTTCTAGATAGTCTTATGGTTTGTATATCATATTGACTAGCATCTATCGGCTCTAGGACAACTCTGAGTTCTTTCAGAGAGTCTAATTGGATCGTCTGCTGTGTATCAAACGACTCTATGTCTACAGAAGGGGACTGGGGTAGTTGCATCACTCTGGATGACGATGCTAGTGGTTCCCATGATACTGATAAGGGTGGCGTTGCTAAGGGGTGGTCAGACCATTGCTGCTCACTATTCGATTCCACGTGTAGTGGGTCTTGTGTCATTTCGGATGACGATGGCGATGCTAAGGGGTGGTCAGACCATTGCTGCTCGCTCTTCGATTCTTCGTACAGTGGGTCTTGTGTCATTTCGGATGGCGATGACGGTGCTAATGGGTGGTCAGACCACTGCTGCTCGCTCTTCGATTCTTCATCCGGATTTATATCTATAACCGGAGAAGGGAATAGCGATGAGGACGAGGACGAGGACGAGGACGAGGACGAGGACGAGGACGAGGACGATGATGATGAGGACGATGATGACGATGAGGACGACGATGAGGACGACGATGCCACTGAGTTAACACAACAAGGACACTTCTTAGGGTGATGAATACGCTTCGATCTTCGCATTGGGTTGGTTTTGCTTTTCATGTGGTTCCCACGAGTCGCTAGGGAAAATATATGGTCGACTGTGGACTACCCTGCCATACCACAGCAAGGGCAACATTACTGTGAGGTTTGCCCCGGTACCCCACAGGGTCCGTTCGCGGCTTCATATTTGTATCGCCCCTTCCACCATTCAACTATCGGCACGGATCGTATACACACCTTAAGCTTTGGGGCCCGAGTGCCCCCTTCTCTGTCTGCATACGACCTAAGGTCCCACCGAGGTTGGTTACTCGATCTTTCCGAAGGTTGCTCGTATCCCAGTCGGTACCACGGGGAGGTAGAGATAGGAGTTGCTGAATCATAGGCTACCATCATAAATGGATCATCATAATGAGTTATATGTTCGCTGTATTCAGCCATTTACCGACCACTGTTTAATATATACATGTGGCCCCGAAAGCAGTGCATAAGTATTGATCCATCCTTTCCAAAACTTTTGCAACACACCAATAGCCACACCATAGGAATTTCCAAGGGCATCGCTATTGGGCTGTTTCAAAAGTTTATGATTTGCTCAGCATCTACTATCCTACACGCGAATGATATGTCCACCCATACCTATCATCGCTCACGCACCGTGTTACAGTCGAATACGACCCATCCACATGCCTATCTTATGTCTAGCATAAGGCATCTCAAGTGTTGAGAAAGTTCGTGCACCTCGAGGAAGGTTCTTTTGAAACAAATCAATAGAAGCCATCCTATGCGCGATCAGTGTGACTACCCGCACATATCATCGCTCACGCACCACGTTGCAGTCGAATGTGACCCATCCACATGCCTATCTTATGTCTAGCATAAGGCATCTCAAGTGTTGAGAAAGTTCGTGCACCTCGAGGAAGGTTCTTTTGAAACAAATCAATAGAAGCCATCCTATGCGCGATCAGTGTGACTACCCGCACATATCATCGCTCACGCACCGTGTTACAGTCGAATACGACCCATCCACATGCCTATCTTATGTCTAGCATAAGGCATCTCAAGTGTTGAGAAAGTTCGTGCACCTCGAGGAAGGTTCTTTTGAAACAAATCAATAGAAGCCATCCTATGCGCGATCAGTGTGACTACCCGCACATATCATCGCTCACGCACCACGTTGCAGTCGAATGTGACCCATCCACATGCCTATCTTATGTCTAGCATAAGGCATCTCAAGTGTTGAGAAAGTTCGTGCACCTCGAGGAAGGTTCTTTTGAAACAAATCAATAGAAGCCATCCTATGCGCGATCAGTGTGACTACCCGCACATATCATCGCTCACGCACCACGTTGCAGTCGAATGTGACCCATCCACATGCCTATCTTATGTCTAGCATAAGGCATCTCAAGTGTTGAGAAAGTTCGTGCACCTCGAGGAAGGTTCTTTTGAAACAAATCAATAGAAGCCATCCTATGCGCGATCAGTGTGACTACCCGCACATATCATCGCTCACGCACCGTGTTACAGTCGAATACGACCCATCCACATGCCTATCTTATGTCTAGCATAAGGCATCTCAAGTGTTGAGAAAGTTCGTGCACCTCGAGGAAGGTTCTTTTGAAACAAATCAATAGAAGCCATCCTATGCGCGATCAGTGTGACTACCCGCACATATCATCGCTCACGCACCACGTTGCAGTCGAATGTGACCCATCCACATGCCTATCTTATGTCTAGCATAAGGCATCTCAAGTGTTGAGAAAGTTCGTGCACCTCGAGGAAGGTTCTTTTGAAACAAATCAATAGAAGCCATCCTATGCGCGATCAGTGTGACTACCCGCACATATCATCGCTCACGCACCACGTTGCAGTCGAATGTGACCCATCCACATGCCTATCTTATGTCTAGCATAAGGCATCTCAAGTGTTGAGAAAGTTCGTGCACCTCGAGGAAGGTTCTTTTGAAACAAATCAATAGAAGCCATCCTATGCGCGATCAGTGTGACTACCCGCACATATCATCGCTCACGCACCGTGTTACAGTCGAATACGACCCATCCACATGCCTATCTTATGTCTAGCATAAGGCATCTCAAGTGTTGAGAAAGTTCGTGCACCTCGAGGAAGGTTCTTTTGAAACAAATCAATAGAAGCCATCCTATGCGCGATCAGTGTGACTACCCGCACATATCATCGCTCACGCACCACGTTGCAGTCGAATGTGACCCATCCACATGCCTATCTTATGTCTAGCATGTATATTAACTTCGCACAACATCACCACAACGTTCATCCTCGGTAAATTCGTTCCTCGTTCGCATACACGATAGCCATACACTAGCCAAAAGATTCCCATACACAATTACTAGCACGCATAAAAGCGTGAGAGGGGGTATTGTTCACATGTCCACGCTCGCTTATCACGAGGTAGCTGCACCACATTGATGTAAACGACCCAACACACACAGACGAGCGAGCGAGCGCACGCTTTTTTTCCCCTACTGCATACCTACAGCATACGCTGAGGAGGCATAACAATGGAGAAAAAAAACTCGGAGCGAGAGAGCGGTAACTACCCGTGTGGTGCTACTAGCTGCACTGATGCGATGCGTCTTACATGGGAGGTATTTCAATGTTCGACACACCGTACTGCACAGGGTTCGCATGGCACACGAGAAAGCCACAATCGCCTTATGCCCCTTCGACGTTCAACGCACGACACGACACCACACACTGGAGTACGTACGTCTCACCACGTAGTGAGGGTAGGGGTTCGACACACGAAACTCACTGGATTCGATACAAGCTCAAAAGGTTTACCCTCCCTGGTGCCGACCAGACTCACTGGATTCGATAGACGTTCGACCCTACCGACAGTAACTTGACCCCACCCGTACGGCATCGTACTACCGAACATCCATACAAGCTTCGCAAGTTATGCCTCAAACTTTTCACTCACCAACTTTCCCCACAATAGTGTAAACATGGTCATACCAACGTTGCCTCGGTATGGGTATATACCACACTGGGGACATCGTTATAGGAGTGCCTTGGATAGACTTGTACCGCTAGCCGAGACACCATGCTGGGTCGGGAAATGTTCACGCACCGCAATCGGTACCAGTGCCGGGTGTCGGTCATATTCCGATGGGGGGTAACCCTACTATTGAACTCGTACTTGTACTTGGGCCGTGCCTAAGGTGTTGGTTGTTTCAATAGTTGGTTACTTGTTTCAATAGTTGACATTTTTTCAATAGTTGAACTTTTTTCCAACAGTTTCAGTTTTCCCGTAGGTAAAGATGATGATGTGTGACCAATGTGTGAATGTGTTGTTTTTTTTTTTCAATAGTCATGTACGCGCCGTTGTCGATGTTATACACACTGCGTACTGCGGGTGAGAAATAAAACAAACTGTTGTGCTGTGCTGTGCTTGATGTTGGCTTGGTGTTATTGTATTATCGAATTGGACTTAATACCAGTGCCGGGCCGATGCACACACTGCGTACTGCGAGTGCTGGCTCGCGCAGTGACAAATTAAACAAACTGTTGCGCTGTTGTGTTGTGTGCGCTGTGTGGGGGAGACTTTTCATCACACTTGACACGCGCATTCTTACCCTCGATGTTGCCTTGGTGTTATTGTGTTATCGAATTGGACTTAATATCAGTGCCGGACTGTTGCGCTGTTGTGTTGTGTGCGCTGTGTGGGGGAGACTTTTCATCACACTTGACACGCGCATTCTTACCCTCGATGTTGCCTTGGTGTTATTGTGTTATCGAATTGGACTTAATATCAGTGCCGGACTGTTGCGCTGTTGTGTTGTGTGCGCTGTGTGGGGGACTTTTCCAACACTTGACACTTTGCATTCCGGGACGTGGACGCGTTCTGGGACTTGGTGTTATTGCCGACGGGGCAGTGTTATACACACTGCGTACTGCGAGTGCTGGCTTGCGCAGTGAGAAATTCAACAAACCGTTGCGCTGTTGTGTTGTGTGCGCTGTGTGGGGGACTTTTCCAACACTTGACACTTTGCATTCCTGGACGTGGACGCGTTCTGGGTCTTAGTGTTATGGTCGACGGGGCAGTGTTTTACACATTGCGTACTGCGGGGGTTGGCTCGCGCAGCGCTGTTGTGTGCTGTATGCTGGGGGGACTTGGACGCTTTCTGGCACTTAGTGTTATTGTCGGCGGGGCAGTGTTTTACACATTGCGTACTGCGAGTGCTGGCTTGCGCAGTGAGAAATTCAACAAACCGTTGCGCTGTTGTGTTGTGTGCGCTGTGTGGGGGACTTTTCCAACACTTGACACTTTGCATTCCGGGACGTGGACGCGTTCTGGGACTTGGTGTTATTGCCGACGGGGCAGTGTTATACACACTGCGTACTGCGAGTGCTGGCTTGCGCAGTGAGAAATTCAACAAACCGTTGCGCTGTTGTGTTGTGTGCGCTGTGTGGGGGACTTTTCCAACACTTGACACTTTGCATTCCTGGACGTGGACGCGTTCTGGGTCTTAGTGTTATGGTCGACGGGGCAGTGTTTTACACATTGCGTACTGCGGGGGTTGGCTCGCGCAGCGCTGTTGTGTGCTGTATGCTGGGGGGACTTGGACGCTTTCTGGCACTTAGTGTTATTGTCGGCGGGGCAGTGTTTTACACATTGCGTACTGCGAGTGCTGGCTTGCGCAGTGAGAAATTCAACAAACCGTTGCGCTGTTGTGTTGTGTGCGCTGTGTGGGGGACTTTTCCAACACTTGACACTTTGCATTCCGGGACGTGGACGCGTTCTGGGACTTGGTGTTATTGCCGACGGGGCAGTGTTATACACACTGCGTACTGCGAGTGCTGGCTTGCGCAGTGAGAAATTCAACAAACCGTTGCGCTGTTGTGTTGTGTGCGCTGTGTGGGGGACTTTTCCAACACTTGACACTTTGCATTCCTGGACGTGGACGCGTTCTGGGTCTTAGTGTTATGGTCGACGGGGCAGTGTTTTACACATTGCGTACTGCGGGGGTTGGCTCGCGCAGCGCTGTTGTGTGCTGTATGCTGGGGGGACTTGGACGCTTTCTGGCACTTAGTGTTATTGTCGGCGGGGCAGTGTTTTACACATTGCGTACTGCGGGTGCTGGTGTGCGGGTGTTGTGCACTTGAGACTTGTCATTCCAGGACATGGAATGATTTCACACACACGTACGATTGCATACTACCAGGCGCAAAGCGATTTAATGAAAAAAGAGAGAAGCCGCCAGCGCGGACAGCACTAAGCTACCACGGTGGGACTTCTCTCTTACGGAACACGACGCACCCGGGCAAGACTGCGCAAGCTACTGTGCCGCGCCGATGCTGATGGGGCAATGTTACACGTACTGCGCGCTGGGTCGCGCAGTGAGAAATTGAACAAACTGTTGCGCTGTTGTGTGCTGTATGCTGGGGGGACATGGACGCTTTCTGGGACTTAGTGTTATTGTCGGCGGGGCAGTGTTTTACACATTGCGTACTGCGGGTGCTGGTGTGCGGGTGTTGTGCACTTGAGACTTGTCATTCCAGGACATGGAATGGTTTCACACACATACGCGGTTGCATACTACCAGGCGCAGGATGAAATAAAAAAAAAGTAAAGTAATATCCAGCGAGGGGAATGGCTTCACACACGCACTTGGTGTTATAGCATTATCGTACTTATCGCCGATGCTGCGTACTGCGGGCGTTGGCTCGCGCAGACTGTTGTGTGCTGTGTTGTGCTGGGGGACAACACTTGACAGTTGTTATTCCCGGCCATGGGATGATTTCACACACACGCACGATTGCGTACTACCAGGCGCAAGGCGATTTAATGAAAAAAGAGAGAAGCAGCCAGCGCGGGCAGCACTAAGCTACCACGGTGGGACTTCTCTCTTACGGGACACGACGCACCCGCCCATCACATAGCGCATCGCAAGGGCAATACTGCACAAGCTACTGTGCCGCGCCGATGCTGATGGGGCATTGTTACACGTACTGCGTGCTGGGTCGCGCAGTGAGAAATTGAACAAACTGTTGTGCTGTGCTGTGCTGGGGGGGGGGACTTTGCCAAAACATGCTACTTTGCATTCCAGGACATGGTGCACAGCTTATACCGCTAGCAGAGACACCTCGTTCGATCGGGGCAACTTGGGACACCGTAATCAGTACCAGTGCCGGGTGTGGGTCGGATTCCGATGGGGGGTGATCCGGGAACATATTTCTTGGACTTAGAATATTGTTCGGACTTAGAATTTTTTCGACTTATGACCTCGTTTCTGGGACTTAGCCGTAGAACCAGATGTAATGCGTGTTGCATAGATTAAGGCGCAGGGGAATTTAATAAAAAAGAGAGAAGCCCCACACATTTAGGGGGGCTTCTCTCTTTTTTATTGGACGATACACAACACATAACATACATGACATAACACTGACCTAGAAGCAGTATTTACCACCGTATTTTATGACCCGCTTCCACCTCGCAGGTAGGGAATCTATGCCTCTGGCATAGAACGTAGGAGGCTTGCTATCGAAGAACTCTTTTAGGAATGCGCTCATCTCGTCCTTAGTCCTGAAGAGTTTATTCCTAAGCTTATTACTCAATGACCTGAATAAATGGTAGTCCGATGGACTGATGTCTGGTGAGTAAGGAGGATGGTTCAATATGTTAAATCCCAGGCTCCTCGCCTTATCTATCGTTTCATGTGCCCTATGGCACGGAGCGTTATCGTGTAGTAGGGGTACCGGCCTATGTTTACTCACTCCCAGTATACCAGCCACCTTTTCCAGCTGCTTCTGATATCGTTTACGGTTAACAGATACACCCTTGTCTAGCAATTCCCAGTGTATAATGCCTCGTCGATCCCAAAACACACAGAGCATGTTCCACTTGCGATTCATCCTGTCTTTGGCGATTGTCTTCGGCATGGCGCCTTTTACGATCCAATGTATGCCTCTGTGAGGCGCAAACATGGGTATCTTAGATTCATCACAAGTGACCAAATTATCGAGCATACCCTGGTCTCGTTCACTTTGTCTGAGTAGTCGTTGGGCTAGTTTCACCCGCTTTGCAAGGTTGACTGGGTCTAGCTTGTGTGGGTGGTATCCCATTCTTTTTGGCACATAGTTTAGTTTATGCAACGTTCGCATAACAGTCGCTGCCGAACAGTTGTATTTCTGGGCCATAGACCTCGTAGATTGCTGGCTGTTTTGTTTCACATCAGCAAGCAGTGTTGCTGTGTTATCGATTGCCTTCGGACGGCCTTTGCGTGGACGATCCGCGCAGTTCCTGTCGGTATCGAACCTTTTGTACCACATCGTAACCGTTCTACGAGTAACAGTTTGTCCATATGTGGAATTCAATGCCAAGAGGGTGTCCGACACTGAATCACCCATGTCGTAGTGGTGCAAGATGAACATTCTTGTTTCAGTTCTAGATAGTCTTATGGTTTGTATATCATATTGACTAGCATCTATCGGCTCTAGGACAACTCTGAGTTCTTTCAGAGAGTCTAATTGGATCGTCTGCTGTGTATCAAACGACTCTATGTCTACAGAAGGGGACTGGGGTAGTTGCATCACTCTGGATGACGATGCTAGTGGTTCCCATGATACTGATAAGGGTGGCGTTGCTAAGGGGTGGTCAGACCATTGCTGCTCACTATTCGATTCCACGTGTAGTGGGTCTTGTGTCATTTCGGATGACGATGGCGATGCTAAGGGGTGGTCAGACCATTGCTGCTCGCTCTTCGATTCTTCGTACAGTGGGTCTTGTGTCATTTCGGATGGCGATGACGGTGCTAATGGGTGGTCAGACCACTGCTGCTCGCTCTTCGATTCTTCATCCGGATTTATATCTATAACCGGAGAAGGGAATAGCGATGAGGACGAGGACGAGGACGAGGACGAGGACGAGGACGAGGACGAGGACGATGATGATGAGGACGATGATGACGATGAGGACGACGATGAGGACGACGATGCCACTGAGTTAACACAACAAGGACACTTCTTAGGGTGATGAATACGCTTCGATCTTCGCATTGGGTTGGTTTTGCTTTTCATGTGGTTCCCACGAGTCGCTAGGGAAAATATATGGTCGACTGTGGACTACCCTGCCATACCACAGCAAGGGCAACATTACTGTGAGGTTTGCCCCGGTACCCCACAGGGTCCGTTCGCGGCTTCATATTTGTATCGCCCCTTCCACCATTCAACTATCGGCACGGATCGTATACACACCTTAAGCTTTGGGGCCCGAGTGCCCCCTTCTCTGTCTGCATACGACCTAAGGTCCCACCGAGGTTGGTTACTCGATCTTTCCGAAGGTTGCTCGTATCCCAGTCGGTACCACGGGGAGGTAGAGATAGGAGTTGCTGAATCATAGGCTACCATCATAAATGGATCATCATAATGAGTTATATGTTCGCTGTATTCAGCCATTTACCGACCACTGTTTAATATATACATGTGGCCCCGAAAGCAGTGCATAAGTATTGATCCATCCTTTCCAAAACTTTTGCAACACACCAATAGCCACACCATAGGAATTTCCAAGGGCATCGCTATTGGGCTGTTTCAAAAGTTTATGATTTGCTCAGCATCTACTATCCTACACGCGAATGATATGTCCACCCATACCTATCATCGCTCACGCACCGTGTTACAGTCGAATACGACCCATCCACATGCCTATCTTATGTCTAGCATAAGGCATCTCAAGTGTTGAGAAAGTTCGTGCACCTCGAGGAAGGTTCTTTTGAAACAAATCAATAGAAGCCATCCTATGCGCGATCAGTGTGACTACCCGCACATATCATCGCTCACGCACCACGTTGCAGTCGAATGTGACCCATCCACATGCCTATCTTATGTCTAGCATAAGGCATCTCAAGTGTTGAGAAAGTTCGTGCACCTCGAGGAAGGTTCTTTTGAAACAAATCAATAGAAGCCATCCTATGCGCGATCAGTGTGACTACCCGCACATATCATCGCTCACGCACCGTGTTACAGTCGAATACGACCCATCCACATGCCTATCTTATGTCTAGCATAAGGCATCTCAAGTGTTGAGAAAGTTCGTGCACCTCGAGGAAGGTTCTTTTGAAACAAATCAATAGAAGCCATCCTATGCGCGATCAGTGTGACTACCCGCACATATCATCGCTCACGCACCACGTTGCAGTCGAATGTGACCCATCCACATGCCTATCTTATGTCTAGCATAAGGCATCTCAAGTGTTGAGAAAGTTCGTGCACCTCGAGGAAGGTTCTTTTGAAACAAATCAATAGAAGCCATCCTATGCGCGATCAGTGTGACTACCCGCACATATCATCGCTCACGCACCACGTTGCAGTCGAATGTGACCCATCCACATGCCTATCTTATGTCTAGCATAAGGCATCTCAAGTGTTGAGAAAGTTCGTGCACCTCGAGGAAGGTTCTTTTGAAACAAATCAATAGAAGCCATCCTATGCGCGATCAGTGTGACTACCCGCACATATCATCGCTCACGCACCGTGTTACAGTCGAATACGACCCATCCACATGCCTATCTTATGTCTAGCATAAGGCATCTCAAGTGTTGAGAAAGTTCGTGCACCTCGAGGAAGGTTCTTTTGAAACAAATCAATAGAAGCCATCCTATGCGCGATCAGTGTGACTACCCGCACATATCATCGCTCACGCACCACGTTGCAGTCGAATGTGACCCATCCACATGCCTATCTTATGTCTAGCATAAGGCATCTCAAGTGTTGAGAAAGTTCGTGCACCTCGAGGAAGGTTCTTTTGAAACAAATCAATAGAAGCCATCCTATGCGCGATCAGTGTGACTACCCGCACATATCATCGCTCACGCACCACGTTGCAGTCGAATGTGACCCATCCACATGCCTATCTTATGTCTAGCATAAGGCATCTCAAGTGTTGAGAAAGTTCGTGCACCTCGAGGAAGGTTCTTTTGAAACAAATCAATAGAAGCCATCCTATGCGCGATCAGTGTGACTACCCGCACATATCATCGCTCACGCACCGTGTTACAGTCGAATACGACCCATCCACATGCCTATCTTATGTCTAGCATAAGGCATCTCAAGTGTTGAGAAAGTTCGTGCACCTCGAGGAAGGTTCTTTTGAAACAAATCAATAGAAGCCATCCTATGCGCGATCAGTGTGACTACCCGCACATATCATCGCTCACGCACCACGTTGCAGTCGAATGTGACCCATCCACATGCCTATCTTATGTCTAGCATGTATATTAACTTCGCACAACATCACCACAACGTTCATCCTCGGTAAATTCGTTCCTCGTTCGCATACACGATAGCCATACACTAGCCAAAAGATTCCCATACACAATTACTAGCACGCATAAAAGCGTGAGAGGGGGTATTGTTCACATGTCCACGCTCGCTTATCACGAGGTAGCTGCACCACATTGATGTAAACGACCCAACACACACAGACGAGCGAGCGAGCGCACGCTTTTTTTCCCCTACTGCATACCTACAGCATACGCTGAGGAGGCATAACAATGGAGAAAAAAAACTCGGAGCGAGAGAGCGGTAACTACCCGTGTGGTGCTACTAGCTGCACTGATGCGATGCGTCTTACATGGGAGGTATTTCAATGTTCGACACACCGTACTGCACAGGGTTCGCATGGCACACGAGAAAGCCACAATCGCCTTATGCCCCTTCGACGTTCAACGCACGACACGACACCACACACTGGAGTACGTACGTCTCACCACGTAGTGAGGGTAGGGGTTCGACACACGAAACTCACTGGATTCGATACAAGCTCAAAAGGTTTACCCTCCCTGGTGCCGACCAGACTCACTGGATTCGATAGACGTTCGACCCTACCGACAGTAACTTGACCCCACCCGTACGGCATCGTACTACCGAACATCCATACAAGCTTCGCAAGTTATGCCTCAAACTTTTCACTCACCAACTTTCCCCACAATAGTGTAAACATGGTCATACCAACGTTGCCTCGGTATGGGTATATACCACACTGGGGACATCGTTATAGGAGTGCCTTGGATAGACTTGTACCGCTAGCCGAGACACCATGCTGGGTCGGGAAATGTTCACGCACCGCAATCGGTACCAGTGCCGGGTGTCGGTCATATTCCGATGGGGGGTAACCCTACTATTGAACTCGTACTTGTACTTGGGCCGTGCCTAAGGTGTTGGTTGTTTCAATAGTTGGTTACTTGTTTCAATAGTTGACATTTTTTCAATAGTTGAACTTTTTTCCAACAGTTTCAGTTTTCCCGTAGGTAAAGATGATGATGTGTGACCAATGTGTGAATGTGTTGTTTTTTTTTTTCAATAGTCATGTACGCGCCGTTGTCGATGTTATACACACTGCGTACTGCGGGTGAGAAATAAAACAAACTGTTGTGCTGTGCTGTGCTTGATGTTGGCTTGGTGTTATTGTATTATCGAATTGGACTTAATACCAGTGCCGGGCCGATGCACACACTGCGTACTGCGAGTGCTGGCTCGCGCAGTGACAAATTAAACAAACTGTTGCGCTGTTGTGTTGTGTGCGCTGTGTGGGGGAGACTTTTCATCACACTTGACACGCGCATTCTTACCCTCGATGTTGCCTTGGTGTTATTGTGTTATCGAATTGGACTTAATATCAGTGCCGGACTGTTGCGCTGTTGTGTTGTGTGCGCTGTGTGGGGGAGACTTTTCATCACACTTGACACGCGCATTCTTACCCTCGATGTTGCCTTGGTGTTATTGTGTTATCGAATTGGACTTAATATCAGTGCCGGACTGTTGCGCTGTTGTGTTGTGTGCGCTGTGTGGGGGACTTTTCCAACACTTGACACTTTGCATTCCGGGACGTGGACGCGTTCTGGGACTTGGTGTTATTGCCGACGGGGCAGTGTTATACACACTGCGTACTGCGAGTGCTGGCTTGCGCAGTGAGAAATTCAACAAACCGTTGCGCTGTTGTGTTGTGTGCGCTGTGTGGGGGACTTTTCCAACACTTGACACTTTGCATTCCTGGACGTGGACGCGTTCTGGGTCTTAGTGTTATGGTCGACGGGGCAGTGTTTTACACATTGCGTACTGCGGGGGTTGGCTCGCGCAGCGCTGTTGTGTGCTGTATGCTGGGGGGACTTGGACGCTTTCTGGCACTTAGTGTTATTGTCGGCGGGGCAGTGTTTTACACATTGCGTACTGCGAGTGCTGGCTTGCGCAGTGAGAAATTCAACAAACCGTTGCGCTGTTGTGTTGTGTGCGCTGTGTGGGGGACTTTTCCAACACTTGACACTTTGCATTCCGGGACGTGGACGCGTTCTGGGACTTGGTGTTATTGCCGACGGGGCAGTGTTATACACACTGCGTACTGCGAGTGCTGGCTTGCGCAGTGAGAAATTCAACAAACCGTTGCGCTGTTGTGTTGTGTGCGCTGTGTGGGGGACTTTTCCAACACTTGACACTTTGCATTCCTGGACGTGGACGCGTTCTGGGTCTTAGTGTTATGGTCGACGGGGCAGTGTTTTACACATTGCGTACTGCGGGGGTTGGCTCGCGCAGCGCTGTTGTGTGCTGTATGCTGGGGGGACTTGGACGCTTTCTGGCACTTAGTGTTATTGTCGGCGGGGCAGTGTTTTACACATTGCGTACTGCGAGTGCTGGCTTGCGCAGTGAGAAATTCAACAAACCGTTGCGCTGTTGTGTTGTGTGCGCTGTGTGGGGGACTTTTCCAACACTTGACACTTTGCATTCCGGGACGTGGACGCGTTCTGGGACTTGGTGTTATTGCCGACGGGGCAGTGTTATACACACTGCGTACTGCGAGTGCTGGCTTGCGCAGTGAGAAATTCAACAAACCGTTGCGCTGTTGTGTTGTGTGCGCTGTGTGGGGGACTTTTCCAACACTTGACACTTTGCATTCCTGGACGTGGACGCGTTCTGGGTCTTAGTGTTATGGTCGACGGGGCAGTGTTTTACACATTGCGTACTGCGGGGGTTGGCTCGCGCAGCGCTGTTGTGTGCTGTATGCTGGGGGGACTTGGACGCTTTCTGGCACTTAGTGTTATTGTCGGCGGGGCAGTGTTTTACACATTGCGTACTGCGGGTGCTGGTGTGCGGGTGTTGTGCACTTGAGACTTGTCATTCCAGGACATGGAATGATTTCACACACACGTACGATTGCATACTACCAGGCGCAAAGCGATTTAATGAAAAAAGAGAGAAGCCGCCAGCGCGGACAGCACTAAGCTACCACGGTGGGACTTCTCTCTTACGGAACACGACGCACCCGGGCAAGACTGCGCAAGCTACTGTGCCGCGCCGATGCTGATGGGGCAATGTTACACGTACTGCGCGCTGGGTCGCGCAGTGAGAAATTGAACAAACTGTTGCGCTGTTGTGTGCTGTATGCTGGGGGGACATGGACGCTTTCTGGGACTTAGTGTTATTGTCGGCGGGGCAGTGTTTTACACATTGCGTACTGCGGGTGCTGGTGTGCGGGTGTTGTGCACTTGAGACTTGTCATTCCAGGACATGGAATGGTTTCACACACATACGCGGTTGCATACTACCAGGCGCAGGATGAAATAAAAAAAAAGTAAAGTAATATCCAGCGAGGGGAATGGCTTCACACACGCACTTGGTGTTATAGCATTATCGTACTTATCGCCGATGCTGCGTACTGCGGGCGTTGGCTCGCGCAGACTGTTGTGTGCTGTGTTGTGCTGGGGGACAACACTTGACAGTTGTTATTCCCGGCCATGGGATGATTTCACACACACGCACGATTGCATACTACCAGGCGCAATGCGATTTAATGAAAAAAGAGAGAAGCAGCCAGCGCGGGCAGCACTAAGCTACCACGGTGGGACTTCTCTCTTACGGGACACGACGCACCCGCCCATCACATAGCGCATCGCAAGGGCAATACTGCACAAGCTACTGTGCCGCGCCGATGCTGATGGGGCATTGTTACACGTACTGCGTGCTGGGTCGCGCAGTGAGAAATTGAACAAACTGTTGTGCTGTGCTGTGCTGGGGGGGGGGACTTTGCCAAAACATGCTACTTTGCATTCCAGGACATGGTGCACAGCTTATACCGCTAGCAGAGACACCTCGTTCGATCGGGGCAACTTGGGACACCGTAATCAGTACCAGTGCCGGGTGTGGGTCGGATTCCGATGGGGGGTGATCCGGGAACATATTTCTTGGACTTAGAATATTGTTCGGACTTAGAATTTTTTCGACTTATGACCTCGTTTCTGGGACTTAGCCGTAGAACCAGATGTAATGCGTGTTGCATAGATTAAGGCGCAGGGGAATTTAATAAAAAAGAGAGAAGCCCCACACATTTAGGGGGGCTTCTCTCTTTTTTATTGGACGATACACAACACATAACATACATGACATAACACTGACCTAGAAGCAGTATTTACCACCGTATTTTATGACCCGCTTCCACCTCGCAGGTAGGGAATCTATGCCTCTGGCATAGAACGTAGGAGGCTTGCTATCGAAGAACTCTTTTAGGAATGCGCTCATCTCGTCCTTAGTCCTGAAGAGTTTATTCCTAAGCTTATTACTCAATGACCTGAATAAATGGTAGTCCGATGGACTGATGTCTGGTGAGTAAGGAGGATGGTTCAATATGTTAAATCCCAGGCTCCTCGCCTTATCTATCGTTTCATGTGCCCTATGGCACGGAGCGTTATCGTGTAGTAGGGGTACCGGCCTATGTTTACTCACTCCCAGTATACCAGCCACCTTTTCCAGCTGCTTCTGATATCGTTTACGGTTAACAGATACACCCTTGTCTAGCAATTCCCAGTGTATAATGCCTCGTCGATCCCAAAACACACAGAGCATGTTCCACTTGCGATTCATCCTGTCTTTGGCGATTGTCTTCGGCATGGCGCCTTTTACGATCCAATGTATGCCTCTGTGAGGCGCAAACATGGGTATCTTAGATTCATCACAAGTGACCAAATTATCGAGCATACCCTGGTCTCGTTCACTTTGTCTGAGTAGTCGTTGGGCTAGTTTCACCCGCTTTGCAAGGTTGACTGGGTCTAGCTTGTGTGGGTGGTATCCCATTCTTTTTGGCACATAGTTTAGTTTATGCAACGTTCGCATAACAGTCGCTGCCGAACAGTTGTATTTCTGGGCCATAGACCTCGTAGATTGCTGGCTGTTTTGTTTCACATCAGCAAGCAGTGTTGCTGTGTTATCGATTGCCTTCGGACGGCCTTTGCGTGGACGATCCGCGCAGTTCCTGTCGGTATCGAACCTTTTGTACCACATCGTAACCGTTCTACGAGTAACAGTTTGTCCATATGTGGAATTCAATGCCAAGAGGGTGTCCGACACTGAATCACCCATGTCGTAGTGGTGCAAGATGAACATTCTTGTTTCAGTTCTAGATAGTCTTATGGTTTGTATATCATATTGACTAGCATCTATCGGCTCTAGGACAACTCTGAGTTCTTTCAGAGAGTCTAATTGGATCGTCTGCTGTGTATCAAACGACTCTATGTCTACAGAAGGGGACTGGGGTAGTTGCATCACTCTGGATGACGATGCTAGTGGTTCCCATGATACTGATAAGGGTGGCGTTGCTAAGGGGTGGTCAGACCATTGCTGCTCACTATTCGATTCCACGTGTAGTGGGTCTTGTGTCATTTCGGATGACGATGGCGATGCTAAGGGGTGGTCAGACCATTGCTGCTCGCTCTTCGATTCTTCGTACAGTGGGTCTTGTGTCATTTCGGATGGCGATGACGGTGCTAATGGGTGGTCAGACCACTGCTGCTCGCTCTTCGATTCTTCATCCGGATTTATATCTATAACCGGAGAAGGGAATAGCGATGAGGACGAGGACGAGGACGAGGACGAGGACGAGGACGAGGACGAGGACGATGATGATGAGGACGATGATGACGATGAGGACGACGATGAGGACGACGATGCCACTGAGTTAACACAACAAGGACACTTCTTAGGGTGATGAATACGCTTCGATCTTCGCATTGGGTTGGTTTTGCTTTTCATGTGGTTCCCACGAGTCGCTAGGGAAAATATATGGTCGACTGTGGACTACCCTGCCATACCACAGCAAGGGCAACATTACTGTGAGGTTTGCCCCGGTACCCCACAGGGTCCGTTCGCGGCTTCATATTTGTATCGCCCCTTCCACCATTCAACTATCGGCACGGATCGTATACACACCTTAAGCTTTGGGGCCCGAGTGCCCCCTTCTCTGTCTGCATACGACCTAAGGTCCCACCGAGGTTGGTTACTCGATCTTTCCGAAGGTTGCTCGTATCCCAGTCGGTACCACGGGGAGGTAGAGATAGGAGTTGCTGAATCATAGGCTACCATCATAAATGGATCATCATAATGAGTTATATGTTCGCTGTATTCAGCCATTTACCGACCACTGTTTAATATATACATGTGGCCCCGAAAGCAGTGCATAAGTATTGATCCATCCTTTCCAAAACTTTTGCAACACACCAATAGCCACACCATAGGAATTTCCAAGGGCATCGCTATTGGGCTGTTTCAAAAGTTTATGATTTGCTCAGCATCTACTATCCTACACGCGAATGATATGTCCACCATACCTATCATCGCTCACGCACCGTGTTACAGTCGAATACGACCCATCCACATGCCTATCTTATGTCTAGCATAAGGCATCTCAAGTGTTGAGAAAGTTCGTGCACCTCGAGGAAGGTTCTTTGAAACAAATCAATAGAAGCCATCCTATGCGCGATCAGTGTGACTACCCGCACATATCATCGCTCACGCACCACGTTGCAGTCGAATGTGACCCATCCACATGCCTATCTTATGTCTAGCATAAGGCATCTCAAGTGTTGAGAAAGTTCGTGCACCTCGAGGAAGGTTCTTTTGAAACAAATCAATAGAAGCCATCCTATGCGCGATCAGTGTGACTACCCGCACATATCATCGCTCACGCACCGTGTTACAGTCGAATACGACCCATCCACATGCCTATCTTATGTCTAGCATAAGGCATCTCAAGTGTTGAGAAAGTTCGTGCACCTCGAGGAAGGTTCTTTTGAAACAAATCAATAGAAGCCATCCTATGCGCGATCAGTGTGACTACCCGCACATATCATCGCTCACGCACCACGTTGCAGTCGAATGTGACCCATCCACATGCCTATCTTATGTCTAGCATAAGGCATCTCAAGTGTTGAGAAAGTTCGTGCACCTCGAGGAAGGTTCTTTTGAAACAAATCAATAGAAGCCATCCTATGCGCGATCAGTGTGACTACCCGCACATATCATCGCTCACGCACCACGTTGCAGTCGAATGTGACCCATCCACATGCCTATCTTATGTCTAGCATAAGGCATCTCAAGTGTTGAGAAAGTTCGTGCACCTCGAGGAAGGTTCTTTTGAAACAAATCAATAGAAGCCATCCTATGCGCGATCAGTGTGACTACCCGCACATATCATCGCTCACGCACCGTGTTACAGTCGAATACGACCCATCCACATGCCTATCTTATGTCTAGCATAAGGCATCTCAAGTGTTGAGAAAGTTCGTGCACCTCGAGGAAGGTTCTTTTGAAACAAATCAATAGAAGCCATCCTATGCGCGATCAGTGTGACTACCCGCACATATCATCGCTCACGCACCACGTTGCAGTCGAATGTGACCCATCCACATGCCTATCTTATGTCTAGCATAAGGCATCTCAAGTGTTGAGAAAGTTCGTGCACCTCGAGGAAGGTTCTTTTGAAACAAATCAATAGAAGCCATCCTATGCGCGATCAGTGTGACTACCCGCACATATCATCGCTCACGCACCACGTTGCAGTCGAATGTGACCCATCCACATGCCTATCTTATGTCTAGCATAAGGCATCTCAAGTGTTGAGAAAGTTCGTGCACCTCGAGGAAGGTTCTTTTGAAACAAATCAATAGAAGCCATCCTATGCGCGATCAGTGTGACTACCCGCACATATCATCGCTCACGCACCGTGTTACAGTCGAATACGACCCATCCACATGCCTATCTTATGTCTAGCATAAGGCATCTCAAGTGTTGAGAAAGTTCGTGCACCTCGAGGAAGGTTCTTTTGAAACAAATCAATAGAAGCCATCCTATGCGCGATCAGTGTGACTACCCGCACATATCATCGCTCACGCACCACGTTGCAGTCGAATGTGACCCATCCACATGCCTATCTTATGTCTAGCATGTATATTAACTTCGCACAACATCACCACAACGTTCATCCTCGGTAAATTCGTTCCTCGTTCGCATACACGATAGCCATACACTAGCCAAAAGATTCCCATACACAATTACTAGCACGCATAAAAGCGTGAGAGGGGGTATTGTTCACATGTCCACGCTCGCTTATCACGAGGTAGCTGCACCACATTGATGTAAACGACCCAACACACACAGACGAGCGAGCGAGCGCACGCTTTTTTTCCCCTACTGCATACCTACAGCATACGCTGAGGAGGCATAACAATGGAGAAAAAAAACTCGGAGCGAGAGAGCGGTAACTACCCGTGTGGTGCTACTAGCTGCACTGATGCGATGCGTCTTACATGGGAGGTATTTCAATGTTCGACACACCGTACTGCACAGGGTTCGCATGGCACACGAGAAAGCCACAATCGCCTTATGCCCCTTCGACGTTCAACGCACGACACGACACCACACACTGGAGTACGTACGTCTCACCACGTAGTGAGGGTAGGGGTTCGACACACGAAACTCACTGGATTCGATACAAGCTCAAAAGGTTTACCCTCCCTGGTGCCGACCAGACTCACTGGATTCGATAGACGTTCGACCCTACCGACAGTAACTTGACCCCACCCGTACGGCATCGTACTACCGAACATCCATACAAGCTTCGCAAGTTATGCCTCAAACTTTTCACTCACCAACTTTCCCCACAATAGTGTAAACATGGTCATACCAACGTTGCCTCGGTATGGGTATATACCACACTGGGGACATCGTTATAGGAGTGCCTTGGATAGACTTGTACCGCTAGCCGAGACACCATGCTGGGTCGGGAAATGTTCACGCACCGCAATCGGTACCAGTGCCGGGTGTCGGTCATATTCCGATGGGGGGGTAACCCTACTATTGAACTCGTACTTGTACTTGGGCCGTGCCTAAGGTGTTGGTTGTTTCAATAGTTGGTTACTTGTTTCAATAGTTGACATTTTTTCAATAGTTGAACTTTTTTCCAACAGTTTCAGTTTTCCCGTAGGTAAAGATGATGATGTGTGACCAATGTGTGAATGTGTTGTTTTTTTTTTTCAATAGTCATGTACGCGCCGTTGTCGATGTTATACACACTGCGTACTGCGGGTGAGAAATAAAACAAACTGTTGTGCTGTGCTGTGCTTGATGTTGCTTGGTGTTATTGTATTATCGAATTGGACTTAATACCAGTGCCGGGCCGATGCACACACTGCGTACTGCGAGTGCTGGCTCGCGCAGTGACAAATTAAACAAACTGTTGCGCTGTTGTGTTGTGTGCGCTGTGTGGGGGAGACTTTTCATCACACTTGACACGCGCATTCTTACCCTCGATGTTGCCTTGGTGTTATTGTGTTATCGAATTGGACTTAATATCAGTGCCGGACTGTTGCGCTGTTGTGTTGTGTGCGCTGTGTGGGGGAGACTTTTCATCACACTTGACACGCGCATTCTTACCCTCGATGTTGCCTTGGTGTTATTGTGTTATCGAATTGGACTTAATATCAGTGCCGGACTGTTGCGCTGTTGTGTTGTGTGCGCTGTGTGGGGGACTTTTCCAACACTTGACACTTTGCATTCCGGGACGTGGACGCGTTCTGGGACTTGGTGTTATTGCCGACGGGGCAGTGTTATACACACTGCGTACTGCGAGTGCTGGCTTGCGCAGTGAGAAATTCAACAAACCGTTGCGCTGTTGTGTTGTGTGCGCTGTGTGGGGGACTTTTCCAACACTTGACACTTTGCATTCCTGGACGTGGACGCGTTCTGGGTCTTAGTGTTATGGTCGACGGGGCAGTGTTTTACACATTGCGTACTGCGGGGGTTGGCTCGCGCAGCGCTGTTGTGTGCTGTATGCTGGGGGGACTTGGACGCTTTCTGGCACTTAGTGTTATTGTCGGCGGGGCAGTGTTTTACACATTGCGTACTGCGAGTGCTGGCTTGCGCAGTGAGAAATTCAACAAACCGTTGCGCTGTTGTGTTGTGTGCGCTGTGTGGGGGACTTTTCCAACACTTGACACTTTGCATTCCGGGACGTGGACGCGTTCTGGGACTTGGTGTTATTGCCGACGGGGCAGTGTTATACACACTGCGTACTGCGAGTGCTGGCTTGCGCAGTGAGAAATTCAACAAACCGTTGCGCTGTTGTGTTGTGTGCGCTGTGTGGGGGACTTTTCCAACACTTGACACTTTGCATTCCTGGACGTGGACGCGTTCTGGGTCTTAGTGTTATGGTCGACGGGGCAGTGTTTTACACATTGCGTACTGCGGGGGTTGGCTCGCGCAGCGCTGTTGTGTGCTGTATGCTGGGGGGACTTGGACGCTTTCTGGCACTTAGTGTTATTGTCGGCGGGGCAGTGTTTTTACACATTGCGTACTGCGAGTGCTGGCTTGCGCAGTGAGAAATTCAACAAACCGTTGCGCTGTTGTGTTGTGTGCGCTGTGTGGGGGACTTTTCCAACACTTGACACTTTGCATTCCGGGACGTGGACGCGTTCTGGGACTGGTGTTATTGCCGACGGGGCAGTGTTAT
>NW_026600155.1:7500-10000 GCF_029784135.1 Toxorhynchites rutilus septentrionalis | reverse complement strand
CCCAGCATACAGCACACAACAGCGCTGCGCGAGCCAACCCCCGCAGTACGCAATGTGTAAAACACTGCCCCGCCGACAATAACACTAAGTCCCAGAAAGCGTCCAAGTCCCCCCAGCATACAGCACACAACAGCGCTGCGCGAGCCAACCCCCGCAGTACGCAATGTGTAAAACACTGCCCCGCCGACAATAACACTAAGTCCCAGAAAGCGTCCAAGTCCCCCCAGCATACAGCACACAACAGCGCTGCGCGAGCCAACCCCCGCAGTACGCAATGTGTAAAACACTGCCCCGTCGGCAATAACACCAAGTCCCAGAAAGCGTCCATGTCCCCCCAGCATACAGCACACAACAGTTTGTTCAATTTCTCACTGCGCGACCCAGCGCGCAGTACGTGTAACATTGCCCCATCAGCATCGGCGCGGCACAGTAGCTTGCGCAGTCTTGCCCGGGTGCGTCGTGTTCCGTAAGAGAGAAGTCCCACCGTGGTAGCTTAGTGCTGTCCGCGCTGGCGGCTTCTCTCTTTTTTCATTAAATCGCTTTGCGCCTGGTAGTATGCAATCGTACGTGTGTGTGAAATCATTGCATGTCCTGGAATGACAAGTCTCAAGAGCACAACACAACACACAACAGCGCTGCCAACGCCCGCAGTACGCAGTGTGTATAACACTGCCCCGTCGGCAATAACACCAAGTCCCAGAAAGCGTCCAAGTCCCCCCAGCATACAGCACACAACAGCGCTGCGCGAGCCAACCCCCGCAGTACGCTATGTGTAAAACACTGCCCCGCCGACAATAACACCAAGTCCCAGAAAGCGTCCAAGTCCCCCCAGCATACAGCACACAACAGCGCTGCGCGAGCCAACCCCCGCAGTACGCAATGTGTAAAACACTGCCCCGCCGACAATAACACTAAGTCCCAGAAAGCGTCCAAGTCCCCCCAGCATACAGCACACAACAGCGCTGCGCGAGCCAACCCCCGCAGTACGCAATGTGTAAAACACTGCCCCGTCGACCATAACACTAAGACCCAGAACGCGTCCACGTCCAGGAATGCAAAGTGTCAAGTGTTGGAAAAGTCCCCCACACAGCGCACACAACACAACAGCGCAACGGTTTGTTGAATTTCTCACTGCGCAAGCCAGCACTCGCAGTACGCAGTGTGTATAACACTGCCCCGTCGGCAATAACACCAAGTCCCAGAACGCGTCCACGTCCCGGAATGCAAAGTGTCAAGTGTTGGAAAAGTCCCCCACACAGCGCACACAACACAACAGCGCAACGGTTTGTTGAATTTCTCACTGCGCAAGCCAGCACTCGCAGTACGCAGTGTGTATAACACTGCCCCGTCGGCAATAACACCAAGTCCCAGAACGCGTCCACGTCCCGGAATGCAAAGTGTCAAGTGTTGGAAAAGTCCCCCACACAGCGCACACAACACAACAGCGCAACGGTTTGTTGAATTTCTCACTGCGCAAGCCAGCACTCGCAGTACGCAGTGTGTATAACACTGCCCCGTCGGCAATAACACCAAGTCCCAGAACGCGTCCACGTCCCGGAATGCAAAGTGTCAAGTGTTGGAAAAGTCCCCCGCACAGCGCACACAACACAACAGCGCAACAGTCCGGCACTGATATTAAGTCCAATTCGATAACACAATAACACCAAGGCAACATCGAGGGTAAGAATGCGCGTGTCAAGTGTGATGAAAAGTCTCCCCCACACAGCGCACACAACACAACAGCGCAACAGTTTGTTTAATTTGTCACTGCGCGAGCCAGCACTCGCAGTACGCAGTGTGTGCATCGGCCCGGCACTGGTATTAAGTCCAATTCGATAATACAATAACACCAAGCCAACATCAAGCACAGCACAGCACAACAGTTTGTTTTATTTCTCACCCGCAGTATTACATCGACAACGGCGCGTACATGACTATTGAAAAAAAAAAAACAACACATTCACACATTGGTCACGCATCATCATCTTTACCTACGGGAAAACTGAAACTGTTGGAAAAAAGTTCAACTATTGAAAAAATGTCAACTATTGAAACAAGTAACCAACTATTGAAACAACCAACACCTTAGGCACGGCCCAAGTACAAGTACGAGTTCAATAGTAGGGTTACCCCCCATCGGAATATGACCGACACCCGGCACTGGTACCGATTGCGGTGCGTGAACATTTCCCGACCCAGCATGGTGTCTCGGCTAGTGGTACAAGTCTATCCAAGGCACCCCTATAACGATGCCCCCAGTGCGGTATATACCCATGCCGAGGCAACGTTGGTATGACCATGTTTTACACTATTGTGGGGAAAGTTGGTGAGTGAAAAGTTTGAGGCATAACTTGCGAAGCTTGTATGGATGTTCGGTAGTACGATGCCGTACGGGTGGGGTCAAGTTACTGTCGGTAGGGTCGAACGTCTATCGAATCCAGTGAGTCGGATGGCCATCCATCGGAAGGGGGTAACCCCGACGGGTGAGCGTCATACGATT
>NW_026600154.1:37500-39208 GCF_029784135.1 Toxorhynchites rutilus septentrionalis | reverse complement strand
CAAATCAATAGAAGCCATCCTATGCGCGATCAGTGTGACTACCCGCACATATCATCGCTCACGCACACCGTTGCAGTCGAATGTGACCCATCCACATGCCTATCTTATGTCTAGCATAAGGCATCTCAAGTGTTGAGAAAGTTCGTGCACCTCGAGGAAGGTTCTTTTGAAACAAATCAATAGAAGCCATCCTATGCGCGATCAGTGTGACTACCCGCACATATCATCGCTCACGCACACCGTTGCAGTCGAATGTGACCCATCCACATGCCTATCTTATGTCTAGCATAAGGCATCTCAAGTGTTGAGAAAGTTCGTGCACCTCGAGGAAGGTTCTTTTGAAACAAATCAATAGAAGCCATCCTATGCGCGATCAGTGTGACTACCCGCACATATCATCGCTCACGCACCACGTTGCAGTCGAATGTGACCCATCCACATGCCTATCTTATGTCTAGCATAAGGCATCTCAAGTGTTGAGAAAGTTCGTGCACCTCGAGGAAGGTTCTTTTGAAACAAATCAATAGAAGCCATCCTATGCGCGATCAGTGTGACTACCCGCACATATCATCGCTCACGCACCACGTTGCAGTCGAATGTGACCCATCCACATGCCTATCTTATGTCTAGCATAAGGCATCTCAAGTGTTGAGAAAGTTCGTGCACCTCGAGGAAGGTTCTTTTGAAACAAATCAATAGAAGCCATCCTATGCGCGATCAGTGTGACTACCCGCACATATCATCGCTCACGCACCACGTTGCAGTCGAATGTGACCCATCCACATGCCTATCTTATGTCTAGCATAAGGCATCTCAAGTGTTGAGAAAGTTCGTGCACCTCGAGGAAGGTTCTTTTGAAACAAATCAATAGAAGCCATCCTATGCGCGATCAGTGTGACTACCCGCACATATCATCGCTCACGCACCACGTTGCAGTCGAATGTGACCCATCCACATGCCTATCTTATGTCTAGCATAAGGCATCTCAAGTGTTGAGAAAGTTCGTGCACCTCGAGGAAGGTTCTTTTGAAACAAATCAATAGAAGCCATCCTATGCGCGATCAGTGTGACTACCCGCACATATCATCGCTCACGCACCACGTTGCAGTCGAATGTGACCCATCCACATGCCTATCTTATGTCTAGCATAAGGCATCTCAAGTGTTGAGAAAGTTCGTGCACCTCGAGGAAGGTTCTTTTGAAACAAATCAATAGAAGCCATCCTATGCGCGATCAGTGTGACTACCCGCACATATCATCGCTCACGCACCACGTTGCAGTCGAATGTGACCCATCCACATGCCTTCAGGCATCCGAAAATTTTTTAATGAAAAAAAGAGAAGTCACCACATGCAGCACTAAGCTGCAGTAGGACTTCTCTTCTAACCACAACAACCGTACACGTACCCCATCCACATGCCTATCTCCGACACTCGGCATGGACCTTCAAGTGCCCGAAAATGTTTAAATAAAAAAAAGAGAAGTCACCACATGCAGCACTAAGCTACAGTAGGACTTCTCTTTCAAACACAACAACCGTACACGTACAAGGCCAACCTTCAAGCATGGGTAGTCTGAGAGGATCGAAGTGTACACCTCTCTGCAACTCGCAACTCCCAGCCTGTAAACCTATCGTTTGTAGGAGGTCTCAGGTGTCCAGATGCCACGCAACACGGTGGACACGCAAACGCGCACCACCTCTACGTGC